>NW_027249564.1:0-131090 GCF_030848795.1 Temnothorax nylanderi | reverse complement strand
AAAGCATTTCAGGCTGAGAATCTCAGCTCGCAGTCACCTCATTAATACCTCTTCGTATTCTCACCCGAAGAAATCTGGCCATATAGACCTCTACCTTCGTCCGAGGCAGCTGGAGCCATATAAGGAAGAAAAAAAGAAGTCCGCATATCTCGACGAACATAGTATTATGTAAATAACGGATCGCAGTCCTGAGGAGAAGTCCGCATATCTCGACGAATACAGTATGTATAAATAACGGATCGCAGTCTACGAAAGCTGTGCGGATCAAAACGTTGTTGTCTTTCTTTACAATACCGTGGTAATAATCCATGAAGATCAGGGCCTCACACATATAGGCTGTGTTGCGCAAAGTGCGTGCATGTACACAAATATATGAGGTTAGCTGTTGATATATATATATATAGATTTATTAAAACTTTCAACAGTAAAAATCATGATTGACTCCAATAAAATAGATGATTATATATAAAAATAACAGATCGCAGTCCTGAGAAGTCCGCATATCTCGACGTACATAGTATGTAAATAACGGATTGCAGTAACGATCTCTACGAAAGCTGAGGATCAAAACGCTGCGCAGAGTAAATTATTATACCGGCAAAAACACGTGGCAAAATCGTTCTAATTATTCAACATGTTCGTGTACGTCAAGTTTGAAGATGGATTAAAGGAGGCTATTAGTGCAGATAAAATAGGAAATTTTGATATAAAAAACATCGATTTTGAGAAAAAATAAAATAAAGTGGGACGACGGTAACTATTATAGCGGTATTATTGGAAAAAATACAGGGGAAAGCAATTTGTGCAGGTAATATTTCTAAAAAATTGTATTACAGTAGAGAAATCACAGAGGTAAGTTAATTTTAATGCAATTTTATCTCAATAGAATCAAAAGAAGAGGTAGAAGAAAACAAAAGGCAAAAGAGTAGAATTTTCACCGTTGACTCTGTGTGATACTGCAACAGATTTCGAGACAGATTCAGAACTGAACGACCGCATGTAAGTTTTGTTTCCTTTGTAATATATGTAATATCTATTTGAAGTATTGCAAGCGTTTATTGTTTCTTATATATACCGTTTAGTCTAAGCTGGTTTCTTTATGGTAAAATTTCAACTTTGTCTAATGTAGATTGAGCTTAATTGAGACAACTGAGTTGATTTAGCTTTATAAAGGCATATTTAACATCATTTTGCATTCAAAATATGGTCTTTGTTCTCATTATCAATTTGATCATTTTACGAATAAATTTTTAGATTATATATACAAACATAAAAAATTACCTAATATTTGTTAACTGCTAAAAGTATAACCAAATCTGCGAGTCTTTAGCAGTTTATAAACATTGCTATTTATACCATTGCTTATATAGCGATTATGAATGATTAGTAAAAAAATGATTAATATTCTGATAGGTGTAGTATGTGTACAATTCATAATCAAGAATTATGATTTATATAACAATGTAACGTTTAAATAAATTCACTTGGAGGTGTTTGCATGTTTTATAATGGCAACACTTTTGGCAGTTAACATAATATTAGCTAATCTTATTTCTAGCAGTAATATGTAACACATGACAAATTCGACTGGATGCATTAGTGCGCATCAACGCACACTAAGGCCGGTATCATTTTAGTTCCGTTTCATAAGTTTATGGATAATTATTTTATTAGCTATGTAGCATCAATAGCTGAGAATAACTGCATAAAATGATAATTAATGACAGACTGTTGTTAAACTTATTAATAAATACAACAGTATTTGATACCTAATATATTTTATGTTCATATTATGCAATCTGTACTAATTTAGAGAAGTAAAATATTAATAAATTCAAATGTGAATAATAATGTTACTATAAAGTTTGTAGATAGCAAAATACTATAAAGTTTGTAGATAGGTTATAATACGTGGCATTTAGTCTACTAAAATTATATAAAGGATACATAAAATTTTACATAAACTCACATACGTATTTATTTAATTTGTACATTATATTTTTTATATAGTCGCCGGCAGAATATTTGTTAAATTTTTTTATGATTTGCCAAATGGAAAAATCACGAGACAACTGATGTCTTCCTGCGAATAGACCAGTCGCGATTTTTGTGAGAGAAAGTGTGACAAATATTCTGTATCTTTCATATAATTTCAGTACGGTATTGATATTTTTCTCATAAAACTGATTACACATATGAGAACTAATAATTAAAAAAGAAGATGGCTGATAACCGATAAATTTGCACAATAATACATTTTTTTGTTTAGAACTCGAAAGGTGACGCAAATCTAAAGAAGAGAATCAGAGACAAAAAATTGTAAAATAAAAAAAAATGGAATAAACATGAAAATACTGATAAAAAATTGGATGAAATAGAACATATGGAAAAGATAAGAAAGAAGAGTACATGTAACAAAGAAAATAAAACTATTACAAAAAATCGTACTTTAAAGACTGATACAAAAAAGTAAGTATGAACTGGGTATATTTCTGTATATGAATACATGTCTTGTAATAAGTATGATTTTGCTCATAAACAGGTACAGCGCATTAAACTAAACAGAAAAGTTTTTCTACTGTTTTGCGAGTTTTACAATATAGTTGTCAAAAATTTATTCAGAAAGACCAAGGAATAAGTGCGCTGGCAAGATGGTAAGAAGAGTGCTATGAGTAGGGACACGGTTCTAAAAACACAATACCGAATCCTTTTCAAAAACAGGTTGGGTTTATTTATTACTGTACCACCATATAAGAGAGCAGGAGAGGAGGTTTCATCTATATTTGCCGTTTTGGAGAAATTACTAACAAATGAAACTTTTTTCGAAGAAGTTCTAGACTGCGTTCCTACAGCCAATGTCTCTGTTCAAAACTGTCCTATTATCTTGTCGCGCGAAATACGCACTTATTAGGTTCTTATGCAGGATTCGCACTGCATCTGACATCCGACGTTCGATATGCATCGCAATAAAAAAAATTCGTTTTCTGGAAACAAAAATATTGCTAGCTAGGAACTCCAGAAATAAGGGACTTCTACTGGATATTGCGGATCGTCGGATGTCGGATGCAGTGTGAATTCTGCATTATTTAATTAATGTTTTAATAATTGCTGCAAAATTTGCAAGACAGTAGTGTTTTCTGTTTATTTTAATGCGCCTACCTATTCAGGAGCAATATCGTGGTTATAAAACACCCTGTATATGTATACTTGTATATCTATGTACATGTGTGTATATTTTTTGTGCATGCGCGCGTATATGTGTTTGGGATTTATCAATTTCTAATTGTAAAGTATTACAATTACAGTTATTGCAACTTCAGTTTTTGCAATTACAATATTGAAATTACATTTTTTAGAAAAATAGATAAAAACACTACATTACAATCTTAAACACAAAAAATGTGGCGATCCAACCTAAAACCCAAACCTAATTTTTGTCAAAACCATGAAAGCGTACAATAACAAATTCTCTCTTTTTAAGAACTATCATATGATAAAGAACCCAGTCAAGTCTGACAAATTAGTTACTACAAGCAAAACAGATCCGACTCCAAAAAGAAGTGCACCTTTAGCTGAAATAAAAGGAAAGCAAAGTAACATGACTTTTTGAATAATAAAAAAAAAAATTCATGTAACGGAAGAAATCGGAGAATCCGTAGTGAGTAACGCTAATTCTACTACTATTATTTATTCCTACTAGAACAATACAGACGCACGCTACGCGATGTAGTAACGATAATAATCATTATTTATTTATTATTTTTACAATTATTTATATCTATATATTTCACACAGCAATATATTAGTATAATGTTTCTATTGCTTCCTCATAGAGGAAGCTTTGTGATGGTAAAAAAAAATTTTTCGAGATTTTAAAGGAAATAGATTTAGAATGTTCTAAAATGTCGAAAAATCATATTAGTAGAAAATGTCCGGAAGTATGTGTGTGTGTGTGTGTGTGTGTGTGTGTGTGTGTGTGTGTGTGTGTGTGTGTGTGTGTGTGTGTGCGCGCGCGCGCGCGCGTGTGTGTGTGTGTGTGTACGGATTTTTTGTACACGCATCTACTTCTACAATTTTTTTGATACCGGTTTGAAGTTTTGCACACAAATAGAGTAGAAAGTATGTCCTCCTCCAGTTTTATTAAAATCCGTCGACCGGTATGGATTTTAAGGGGATTTTTAAAAAACAGAATACAGAAACATTTTAAAATAACATATTACTGTGTGACATATACCGGGTGAATCTTAATGGATGCACCAACTTTTTACCATAGGAGATGAGTTACCGACCGCAACTGTAATGAACCGAACGATCCATAGGTGACACCAGCTTGAATCGACCGCTTTGATCGACGAGTCCGAGGTGATGTACAGGCAAGTTAAAAACTGTGAATCAAATAACGTATATCGTATGTACATACTTTTCTAATATATCCAACTGTCTTACGCATTTTTCTTTTTACATATAATTTTATTTAATAACACGATTTCTTATTATTCTCCATCTATGCGCAACGTATTTACAGCATGTACTACGTTTACGCGAGCGTTACTTTTGTAGTAACTTACGATAATTCACTCGTTTACGCAGAGTAAATTATTGTAAGTTACTACAAAATTTCCTTTACGCGAAGGAATTATCGTAAGTTACTACTGAAGTAACGCTCGCGTAAACGTAGTAATATAGTACGGGATCCGGCCGCGTGATTTATACGTTTATCTGTTATTTTATCGAAATGCAATTTTAATGGAAGATTACATATCAGGTCATACATCGCGGCCGGTGTGCCTAGCAAAATCTTGCCGCAAGTACCCTCAATTAGAGCTGTTTTAATCAAATTTTTTAAGACAACTTTGTTCATTTGTTTGCGAAGTAAATGAAGCGTCATCTGAAAGAGAGTGATCTAAAAAACTTGAAAAAAATAGGTTCCCACCTCTCAGTCTGCCGCAACCTCCTGGCAGCCAGATGCAAAAAGGTTCTTTTTTGTTAATTATCAACGTTCATCGTGTATCGAGACAATTTTTACACAAATTGAAGCTAAATTTTTCCTCTACACGATGGAATATGGTTGCCTGCGTAAAAGCTGCCGCAACTAGTGGTTGCCAGCATTTGAATGACTCGCTCTCGCCTGCGCGAGCTCTTCAATCTTACAATGTGTTACAATAGAATAATCACAGCAATTTCCTTGAATTTCTTTAATATTACAATAGTTCCTAAACAAGTTTTCAAAAATTCCTTTTATAAATAAATTCCGCCGCTCATTCGTCTTCCGACTCGTCTGAACTCGCAACATCATACTCCAAATCATCAGAATTATCATTCGCGTTTTCAGACCTTTCATTCATCGACACGCGCAATACATCTTCGACTTTCAACGGCGTTGGGTACCCAACGAACCACGTTGGTTTCAAAAAACCATCTAATAACCAACCGCAATCTTCAGCGCGTAATTTAATACAACACGGATCTGTAGCATTTTGCCACATCGAATTTACAAAAATTGCGCGTGTCGATGAATGAAAGATCTGAAAACGCGAATGATAATTCTGATGATTTGGAGTATGATGTTGCGAGTTCAGACGAGTCGGAAGACGAATGAGCGGCGGAATTTATTTATAAAAGGAATTTTTGAAAACTTATTTAGGAACTATTGTAATATTAAAGAAATTCAAGGAAATTGCTGTGATTATTCCATTGTAACACATTGTAAGATTGAAGAGCTCGCGCAGGCGAGAGCGAGTCATTCAAATGCTGGCAACCACTAGTTGCGGCAGCTTTTACGCAGGCAACCATATTCCATCGTGTAGAGGAAAAATTTAGCTTCAATTTGTGTAAAAATTGTCTCGATACACGATGAACGTTGATAATTAACAAAAAAGAACCTTTTTGCATCTGGCTGCCAGGAGGTTGCGGCAGACTGAGAGGTGGGAACCTATTTTTTTCAAGTTTTTTAGATCACTCTCTTTCAGATGACGCTTCATTTACTTCGCAAACAAATGAACGAAGTTGTCTTAAAAAATTTAATTAAAACAGCTCTAATTGAGGGTACTTGCGGCAAGATTTTGCTAGGCACACCGGCCGCGATGTATGACCTGATATGTAATCTTCCATTAAAATCGCATTTCGATAAAATAACAGATAAACGTATAAATCACGCGGCCGGATCCCGTACTATATTACTACGTTTACGCGAGCGTTACTTCAGTAGTAACTTACGATAATTCCTTCGCGTAAAGGAAATTTTGTAGTAACTTACAATAATTTACTCTGCGTAAACGAGTGAATTATCGTAAGTTACTACAAAAGTAACGCTCGCGTAAACGTAGTACATGCGGTAAATACGTTGCGCATAGATGGAGAATAATAAGAAATCGTGTTATTAAATAAAATTATATGTAAAAAGAAAAATGCGTAAGACAGTTGGATATATTAGAAAAGTATGTACATACGATATACGTTATTTGATTCACAGTTTTTAACTTGCCTGTACATCACCTCGGACTCGTCGATCGAAGCGGTCGATTCAAGCTGGTGTCACCTATGGATCGTTCGGTTCATTACAGTTGCGGTCGGTAACTCATCTCCTATGGTAAAAAGTTGGTGCATCCATTAAGATTCACCCGGTATGTATAAATAAATTGTAAAAATTATTAAAAAAGCAATGATTATTATAGATTTGAATTTTATAATTATAATTACCTACATAAATATTATACAATATAAAAAATTTTAAAATTATTACTTTGTGACATTTGCGTAATTGTGTACATACCTGAACAAACGTTATAATATTTGATTTCACATTATTCACGTACATCCTATAAAGGAGTGCACTTGTAGTACTGGATCAGTGCATTAAAGGCGGGGTCCTACTGTGGATATAGGCTGCTTTAATTCCTTTTAGTGACACAAGTCGACACAAGTGTCGTTCTGTCTTTGTTATTCATTGAATGCCAAGAAGGATAGAACGATGTTTGTGTCGACTTGTGTAACTAAAAGGAAAGCAGCCATAATGACATATTTCAAAAAGAAAGATAAAAAAGCACCAAGTGTAAACGCTCCCTCGCCTAAATAAAATTAAAATATAAAACTGAAATATCATTGTTAAACTTGTATTTTACAACTTAAGATATTAATATTATAATAAAAATATTAAATGTAATACATAGTAATTCTTATTTCTTTTAAAAATGACTGCAACAATAAAATAATTTTTTAATTATTAGAATTGTCCAGCTCAAAAGAAAGATCATAATGGAAGTGGTATGGAAAAGAAAGTATGTATTTCAGTGAAATGAAAAGTAAGTACATGAATAAGTTGATGTTTATACATATGTGTTATATTACAGATTGAAAAGCTGCAGAAAGAAAATGAATATTTGCGTTCTCAAAAGATGAAACTGAAGAAGCAACTAGAAGATAAAAAAGCAATAGTTACCGATTTGATGACGTTAAACATTAATCTTCAAAAAAAAGTGATTAAAGAGTATACGGAAATATCTAAAATAAACAAACAAGTTGATACAAAAGTTTTGAGTAACTTTGATGAACTGTTGAGTGAGTTTGGTTTTTATCGATATTTATAAATATATAATTTTAATAAATATATAATTTATTAAAATAATTATTTCTATAGACGTTGTTTCTGAATACTTTCAAAAAAATCCGACACGTCCGCAAGAACAAGTTGGTTTGCCTCCAATTGGATATGAAAATAAAGCACGAAATGAGGTAATATACAGAGTGTCCGGTAGATTGCACCCACTATTTACATAGCTCTATTCTTCATGAAAAATTGAGTCGAAAAATCCTGAGCCATTTTGTCGAAGGAGGTTATTATTTATGGCTACTTTTCCCAATTTTCAATATAACAGGCATTTGTAACTAAGTTCTAAATTAAAATTCCGTTAAAGTCTACTTAAAGTTGGTCCAAGAAAATTGTTTTGTTATCTATTTAATTGTCCGAAACTAAGTTCGTTAAAATACCTGATTTTTCGGTTGCTTGTACTTCCGAAACTGTAATTGATGCTTCGACAATTTCGCCAAGAAAAAATTAACTCAAAACTGTTCACGAGTAGCGCTATATAAATACTGATCGCGAATTATGGCACACCCTGTCTACTGAAAACCTGAACATATTCTTTGTTAATTAAAGTCATGCTGTTACATACTAAAATATATTGTTAGGTACATCTTGGCTTTGATGTCTACATACCCAAATCTACATATGATAGTGTTCTCATCATTTCAAAAACATTACCGCAGTTAATAAAAAACTTAGCTGTTGCTGTTTATGGCATAAAAGTACTTAAAGAAAGCACTGTAACAGGTATTGTGTCAAACAGAAGAAAGAAGAGTGGAAATGCAACTCCTAGACCTGCATTAAATCCAACAAAATTAAAAGCCATTAGAGGTAACATTTTATTTCAAATACCGAATACTCCGTCAACGTTCATTATTCCTAAATATATTTTTGTTTTGTTTCAGCTACAGCCAAACATTACTTAATAACTCAACGTGATCTAGATGAAGTTTCAATTGATATGGAACTCCAACATTTTGGAACGCATATTGCACACAAAATATGTGAACTGAATAGAACTCCACAATCTATAAGTTCAAAAAATAAGCAGGAAATCAAAGCTGCGTTATGTACTGTTGTAATGACCGATACAAATAATGACAGTGAGGAAGCACAATACACTGAAAATATTTCTGATAGTGAAACTCCATGTGAAGTTTCACAAACAAATAATGATGAAAAAGGAAAAATTGAAGAAAAAAGTAATGAAAAAAAAGAGAATGAAAATGAGAATAATAATAATGATTATTCTCCATCGGACTCTATTCATAGTGCTGACTCTATTCACAGTGCTGACTCTATTCATAGTGCTGACGAATCGAGTGATAATAATTAAGAAACGTTAATTTACGGTATAAATTACGGCTTTTAAAAAATATTCAGAATATTTGCTATGCCAAAGATATAAAAAAAACTATTTTATTTAACTTTATTATTATTAATAGTTTTCCCAAAATGTTTATATATTTTTATATTATTCACACATTAGGAGCGCAGGTTTTGTAAAACATAATTTTTTTATTTACACACACAACATTTTACTTTGGTAATTTCTTAAACTCGCTAACGTCACCTTACTACAAAAATGTCGTTAAATTGAAAGGGGGATCCTCGCCCATACCTTTTGTTCTGAAAGAAATAATATAATTTGTATTCTTGAAATCTAACAAAATACAATAAAAAATAAAATATTCTTGCTTTCTAGATATGTCATTATTCCCTGAATTGTATTGAACACGTTCCCCCCGTACAGCACCACTTTTACTTGTCCTCCACTCTGTGTGAGTCACGCGACCCATGTAGTCATATCTTTCATATTTGTTTTCAATAAAAGAATAAAATATTATGGAATATCATAGAATAGGAGAATAGAATATTAATAAATATCACAGGATATGAGAATAAAATAATATAGAATATTATAGAATAGATGAATAGAATATTATGGAATACCATGGAATAAGAGAATAGAATATTATTAAATAACATAGAATAGGAGATTTGAGTATTACTGAATATTATAGAATAAGACACAATGGAATATTATAGAAAATTATTCAGTACAAATACAGAATATTATAGAATATCATAGAATAGGAAAATATAATATTATAAAATATTGTTCAGTATAAGTATAGAATATTGTAGAATATCATAGAATGGGAAAATAGAATATTATAGTGTACGATAGAAAGGTACAATGCAAAATGCTGGTAAATAGATTTATTCAAACTTAGAGGTACACCGTTGGGCGCGATGCGCACCGGTCACGCTTGCCGTGAAATGGCGAGCACTCGTCAAATTATATAATGTTCGCATGGAAATAGTTAGAGTATCGAATACAATAATTTCTCGGAGGCACTCCGCGTCAAAGTTAAATCCATCGACAAGAGAATACGATAATTATTATAGTGACTAGATGAGCTCTCAAATGATCGGCGGGTGACTGTTACGCGACGGACTCATGCGACCATGCCAGAATAATTCGTTAGAGCGACTGCCTGTGCCGCGGTCTCGCGGACCGCGGATTCGTCGGTTACCCCCGGTTCTACAATTCGCACACGAGGCCCGCGCGTGATTCGGCCGCGCGGCATCAACCGTTACAAATGGAAATTAAATACATACATATCCCGCCCACCATTAATAACAATTATTAATCTTAATACTAGAGTCTAGATATCGGAAGTAACGCATCGGTTAGCGGGAGCTTACACAACTTATTTATACTTCGCTTGCAAATTCCGCTCGCAGTTTTAAGGGTCACAACGCGCACCCTTTCGTCAGTACCTTCATGAGTCTTTATCACCCTTCCCAATTTCCACTTTAAAGGCGGCGCATTGTTGTCTTGTATCAAGACGACATCGTCAACAGTTAAGTTATCTCGTTCTGACGTCCATTTCGATCTGCCTTGCAGTGACGTCAAATATTCGCGGCTCCATCGCTTCCAAAAATCTTGCGCGATTCTCTGAACTGCTTGCCAGCGATCGAGTCGATTTAAAGGAATGTCTGTTACATCAGCATCTGGAAGAGCGATCAATGAATCACCCGTTACGAAATGTCCCGGGGTTAGTGGTTGCAGATCCGCCGCTGAAGACGGCAGCTGGCAAATCGGACGCGAATTCAGACATGCTTCAATTTGTATCAACACAGTAGCCAATTCCTCAAATGTCAGGAGACTCTCTCCGATAACGCGTTTTAAGTGAAATTTACATGACTTTACCCCAGCCTCCCACAATCCCCCCATGTGAGGCGAGGATGGCGGGATAAACTTCCATTCGATGTTGTGTGAAATACAGAATTCAGTTACATCTTGCTTCTCCCTATCGAGTAAACGATATATTTCGTGAAGCTCATTTTTGGATCCTACAAAATTAGTCGCATTGTCGCTATAAATGCGCTGTGGGCAACCTCGACGTCCCACAAAGCGTCTGAGCGCTGCCAGAAAGGAAGCGGTGCTAAGATCACTAACCGCCTCGAGATGGACGGCCCTAGTTGAGAAACAAATAAACAACGATATATAAGATTTATTGGTTTTTCTTCCGCGGCCTCGATTAACTAATGTAGTGATAGGTCCGGCAAAATCTACGCCGATTACGAAAAATGGACGAGTCGGAGTGACTCGATCTGCGGGTAATTGACCCATGATTTGCAATAATGGTTTCGGCTTGTTGCGGAAACACGTTATGCAATCATGTGTGATTTTTCTGGCGATGATTTTCCCTTTGAGCGGCCAATATATTTCTCGAATAGAATATAATAATGCCTGTGGACCTACATGCAATAGTCTACGATGCTCTCTGTCGAACAACAACCGCGTAAATTTGCTATCGGATGGCAAAATAATCGGATGTTTTTTCCCAAAGGACACTTGCGAATTCTGAATTCTGCCGCCCACCCTGAGAAGTCCTGTCTCATCCATGAATGGATGAAGCGACAATAGTTTGCTATTAGAATGAATTTGTCTTCCCGACAATAGATTCGAAGTTTCCTCGCAAAAATGAACCCTCTGCACTGCCATAATCAACAACTGACGCGCGCGGCGAATTTCGTCTATTGACAGAAATCCGAACTTACGATTGTCGCGATTCATTCTAACATTAAAAACAAATCGAACAATCCACGCCAAGATACGCTCGATCCTCGACAGCGAAGAATAGTTATTTAACAAGAACTCTCTAACGTCATTCGAATTGCTAACGTTTGCAAAAACTCGCGCTCTCGAAGCCTGCTCCGCCCGAATCAATTTCTTGTCTTCCTCGGTAAGACTCGGCGATTTCAACTTACGCTGTTCATACTCGCCGAAACGCGACAACCAATCGGGCCCCTCCCACCAGATTTTGCTCTGCTTCAAATTTTTCAAACTTGTACCCCTCGAAATCAAATCGGCAGGGTTCTCAATTCCGTCGACATGATGCCAGTGTCTCGATGGAAGAATAGATTGAATTTCGGCTATACGATTTGATACGAACAATTTTTGGCGGGATGGATCGCCGGCAATCCATGCCCGTACTATCTCAGAATCGGTCCATGCATGCTCCTCATCGAACGTTATCCCGAGTGCCCCTCTAATACTTAGCACCAAATTTACTAGTACCACAGCACCGCATAGCTCGAGCCTAGGCAGCGTAATAGTTTTACATTTAACGGACGCAACTCGTGCCTTTGAACAAAGTAAGAAGCAATTGGAATTATTATCTGCGTCAATGGTTTGCAAGTAAATACAAGCCCCATAGGCCTTTAAAGAAGCGTCGCAAAATGCATGTAGGATGAAGCGCACCACCTTAGAGCCTCGAATTACTCTACGAGGTACCTGTATCGTACTAACCTCTCGTAAATCTTCTGTATAAGCCTCCCATGCCTGATATAGATCCTCCGTCAGCGGCTCATCCCAACCTAAATTCGCTAACCAGGTGCTCTGCATAATCAATTTAGCTCGAGTCAAAATGGGACCGATCAACCCAAGCGGATCAAATAATCTAGAAATTGTCGACAAAACCTCACGCTTGGTTTTAACTGAATTAGTAATAGGCTCGATGGAAAACTGAAACATGTCTGATTTGGGATGCCAACCCAATCCCAGAGTCTTGACGGCACCCGCGTCAATCTCTAACACCGACGACTCCTCGACTCGATCGCCGGCATGCAGCTCAGGTACAATTCCCTCACGATTTGAACGCCATTTGTGAGCCTCAAAACCCCCCTCGCGCAATAACTGCTCCAACTGTGAGACTAGTTCGACCGCTTCGGGCTCGCTATCAGCTCCTGTAATAATATCGTCAACATAAGAATCTTTTAATAGAACTCGCGATGCCAGTTCAAACCGGGTAGCCCCGTCTTTCGCCTGCTGTTGCACGGAACTAATGGCTAAATGCGAAGCGCTAGTTTGACCATAAGTCACGGTATTTAGCCAATATTCCTCTACCGGATCATTTGGGGAAAAACGCCATAGAATTCTCTGATAATCGCGGTCATCCTCGTGTACTAAAACCTGACGATACATCTTTTGTAAATCAGCCGTGATCGCAACGGCGCGCAAACGGAATCGCAACATTATGTTGATTATGCTATCTTGTAAATTAGGTCCCGTCATCAACGCATCGTTCAATGAAATACCCGAAGTGGTCTTCGAGGACGCGTTGAATACCACTCGCAGCTTCGTTGTTGTGCTTGATTCACGAAGAACGCCATGGTGCGGCAAATAGACCGGATTCGGTATTCGAGCGTCCCCGGTGACCTTAGACATGTGATTCAAGTCGATATATTCTCGCATAAATTCGGAATACAATTTGTATAATTCCGGTTCCCGTTGAAATTTCCGTTCTAAACAAAGTAAACGTTTCATCGCGATGTCTCTCGATTGTCCGAGCTGAGTCCTGTTTTCACGGAAAGGTAGTCGGACGACAAACCGCCCGGACACGTCTCGCGTTGTAGTGTTTATGAAATGATTTTCGCAGCACTGTTCTTCCTTCGATAACCTTGGATTGTTATTAGCGTATTCTTCTAATTCCCAGAATTTTCGCAACGTATCGTCTATTGATATTTGCTGCGTGATCAAACACACGTGATTATTAGAAAGTTGGCGGCTGGTCGTACGACGCGTGATCAAATGTTGCGGTATTGGACCCGACACAATCCAACCGAATTTAGTGTTTTGCAATACCGGTAAACTTTCACCGAGTTCAATCTTGCCGGCTTCCAACAATTGAAGGAAGAATTCTCCGCCTATGAGCGCGTCAATATGACCCGGATTGCAAAACAACGGGTCTGCTAACTTTAAGTTCTCTGGGATAGGCAATTTTGATATATTGATGGAAAACGAAGGCAACTTCTTTGTTATTTTCGGGACCACCAAACAACAAAGATTCAACTCGAACCCGGAAGTTCGCGATTTCATCGAAATTTGACAACCGTAATCTATCGCGCAGTTCATGTTATTTAAACCGTTTATAGATTCGCATACGCTTTCTAATTTTATGTTCAATCTGTTACACGCCGCTAACGTAATGAAATTTACTTCGCTCGCACTGTCCAACAATACCCGCAAAAAATTCTCGTTATTATTTGATTGAACATTTACAACAGCCGTTGACATAAGTACTTGCTTACGCTCGCCTCGAGCGTGTTGTACCGACATGTTTCCTGCTGACTCGTTGTTGCTGGTTGATGCTCCTATCTCGCCGTCCGCCACGGCGCACAGCGTGATCCCAGATGACCCTCTCGAACAGTCCTCCGAACCCCGTGCCGAATCCGTCGACGAACAGGATGTCCGCTTCACAATATGGCACAACGTGTTATGTCGCTCGCCACATTCTCGACATGAACCGGACCTGCAATCTCTAGAAAAATGATTATTTCCAAGACAATTGAGACAAAGTTTCAATCGCCTGGCCTCCCGGATTCTGTCCTCCACGGACAAGCCCAGAAACTGTTTGCACGCATAAATGGAATGCTGTCCTTGGCACACGTAACACCGTCGCTCCTGTGTGGTTGTTGACAGCGTCGTCCTGCCTTGTACTTTCGAATCTAACGATCGCTGTCTGCTCGTTCCGTCCCTCGCGCGAAGGTCGTCCCTGTTGACGATCTCGCCGTCCGAAGCCGCTCGCCGCAACAGCTGACATTGCCGTTGCAAAAAATCGATCATTGTGCTTGTCGTCACATCGTCTTCCCGCTCGATGTGCTCCTCCCAACGTCTTCTCGTCGCGTTGTCCAAATTTTTCTCAATCAAATAAATAATGAGGTCTCCCCATGACTCAGTAGGAAGTCCCATTGCTTGTAACACTCGCAAATGTTTCTGAACGTGATCTACCAAATCTTGAATTGCACTGGCTGATTCTCGTCTCACCAGTGGTAGATCGAACAAACACTGTATATGCCGCTTTCGAATGCCTCGCTCGTCATCGTATCTCTTCTTCAACAAGTCCCAAGCGATGGCGTAATTATTCTCGGAAATGTCTATCGATTCGATTATTTTTGCGGCTTGTCCGCTCAACGAACCAACCAAATATTGATGCTTCTGTACACCAGTCAGGTCGCTGTCGTGTATCAATGTTTTGAATGTATCTGAGTATCGCTTCCATTCCTCCATGGTTCCGTCGAATGATGGCAACGTGATCATCGGCAATTTTACGTGAGATTTACGTGCGGGCGTGTTAGACCGCACGCTTAATCTTTCTAGCAATTGATTTTGTTGTTCTACTATCCGTGCCAACGCACCACCGTCGCTGCTTTCAACCGATCGCTCGGTCAATTTTTGAATCAAAATTGTCTGCTGCTCCAGAACCTGCATCACGCCTGTATCATTGCTCGAATTCGCTGTGTTTGCTGAAAAGCTTGTGGACGGCGGTTTGATTCTTTCCGCTAACTGCTGTAAAGCTGCCTTTGCCGAATAATATCGCTCGTCGAACTCGCTTTCCTCCACTTCATCTCTTTGTTGGTATTCCTCCTCGGGCAACAATGATAAAAGGTTCTGTGCCACAGCCTGGAATCTCGAATAAATGTCTTCCACCGCATGGAAACGCGCCGTAATCTCGCCCGGTAGAACGTTCTCCACATCCTTCTCAGCTTTAGCGATGAAGTTTCTTATGCTCGTCAATTTCCCCTTTAGCCCGCTCCTCTGTTTCCGAAGACTTTCGACATTCATTTTCTTCGTTCCATATGCACGATTCACTATGCGAAACTTGTCCCTTTTTCTCGACGAAACCCAGGAAGAGAGGAAGAAGAATCGATGGAAGCACGATCACGTGAACACGGGCTGACACTCCGAGCTCAGCGAGATCGGCCGAATGCCTCTCGCTAACGATTGTCACTCGAATGTTCTCGAAAGTTTCTTGACTTTACAGTCAATTCCTTGCACGCACTAACATTCACTCGTTTTTTGAGACACTCTTACTACTCCGGCGCGCGTCAAGACCGGCGATTCCTCGTTTATCGCAACCGCGTGCTCCGAAACGTGCACCCTAATCCGGCTCGAAGGACCATTTTGTACGATAGAAAGGTACAATGCAAAATGCTGGTAAATAGATTTATTCAAACTTAGAGGTACTCCGTTGGGCGCGATGCGCACCGGTCACGCTTGCCGTGAAATGGCGAGCACTCGTCAAATTATATAATGTTCGCATGGAAATAGTTAGAGTATCGAATACAATAATTTCTCGGAGGCACTCCGCGTCAAAGTTAAATCCATCGACAAGAGAATACGATAATTATTATAGTGACTAGATGAGCTCTCAAATGATCGGCGGGTGACTGTTACGCGACGGACTCATGCGACCATGCCAGAATAATTCGTTAGAGCGACTGCCTGTGCCGCGGTCTCGCGGACCGCGGATTCGTCGGTTACCCCCGGTTCTACAATTCGCACACGAGGCCCGCGCGTGATTCGGCCGCGCGGCATCAACCGTTACAAATGGAAATTAAATACATACATATCGAATATTATTCAGTACAAGTACAGAATATTATAGAATAGAAAAATAGAATGTTATAGAATACTATAGAATGTAAGAATAGAATATCATTAAATATTATATACTAAGAGAATAAAATATTATTAAATATCATAAAATAACAGAATAGAATATTATGGAATATCATAGAATAGGAAAATAGAATATTATGGAATATTATTCAGTAGAAGTACAAAATATTATGGAATATCATAGAATAGGAAAATAGAATATTATGGAATATTATCCAGTAGAAATACAGAATATTATAGAATATCATAGACTAAGAAAATATAATATTATTGAATATCTTAGAATACAAGAATAAAATATTATGGAATATTATAGAATAGAAGAATAGAATATTATGGAATATTGTAGAATAGAAGAATAGAATATTATGGAATATTATTGAATGAAAGGACAGAATATTATGAAATAATGTAGAATTGATCTATTGGAATAATATGTGAAATACGGGATCCAAAGTCACGAATGATTCGGAAAGGAGCATGTTTCTATCATTTTCTATCCATCATTTTAAGCAGGGACGTTACTCTTAATAAAAAAGAAAAAATACGTTCTAATTTAATTGTTGTACATAGCTGCTGCGCACACTTTCAAAAACGCGTTTCGTCTAGTATTTATAAAAATTTTTCAAAATATATGAAAAATAAAAGTCTTATTATATTAGAGTGCATAGGTATATTAATACATTGTAATACTTTAGACGATTTAGATTATTGTTACACAAAATTTATGACCATATTATTGACATCTTCTTCCAAAGAGGCTTATAACAGTATTACTGACATCAATACATTTCACACTTCGAGATATAAATTTGAGAATAAAACACACGATATAAACTCAGATTTCGAAAGTAACGCAGACTTCTTAGACAAAAATTATAAACTAGAAGGTCGAATTTTTATAGATTCACCATTTTTTAAAAGATACATGTCCAAACTGTGCGAACTAAAAAATAGTGTAGAAAATAATAATATAAAAGATAACAAATATTTTGCTCCAGAAATTGCAGATTATATTACACATCATTATATGCCTTTTGCTCCAATGTGGTCAGCGTTACAATTGAAACTGATTACACCTGATACAATTCGATTAACCCTTAAATGCCACCCGGGGTCCATCGGACCCCAGACCCTTTAGAATGATATATTTTCAAATGTTCCCGCCAAAAATGGAGCTTATATTTATTTATTTATTATTTATTATTTTTTTGATTTTGGAGCCAATATTTTAACTGTTGGCGATCTTAATTTTTTATACTATGTTGAAATTGAAATTTTAACAATATAAGCATTTTATTCTCTTTTCTAAGCCTTGAACAACATTGAAAATAATTTTCATAACTAAATATCAAAAAATCAATAAGTAAGGAGACATTTTTCATGCTGGGGTCTTTTAGACCCCATGTGTCATTTACGAGATTCTTGAGAGGTGTGGCATTTAAGGGTTAAGTAATGCAAATATCGAAGGTTTTTTTAATATTGTGAAAAAAAATGTTTTAAAAGATGAAGTTAACTTAAAAGTTGGACGTTTTGTTTAAAAAATGAAAGACTATACTAGACAAATATGCGCTGAATTAAAATTAAACATACCATTAAAACGTAACATTCAATATCGTAATGTGCAGCACATAAATGACACATTAATAGAAGAGACGTGGCAAAAGAAGCAAAAACCTTTGTATAGTCACTTTGAAGGCCGCTCATTAGGACGTATAGCTAAAAAGTATAAATTTCATACAAGTACCCTTATGTCAAATAAAAATACAACTACCACTGATTTATCAGAATTGAACTTAAGCGAAAGTTCAACTCATACAAATGCACTTGAAAATGGGTTGTTTTTGGATGTCGAATATTATTTGGAATCACCAGATCCTACATTTACTATTGGACAATATAGATCAAACACAAATGCGCCAGTAACGGGATTTGATATATATAATCTTATTGCAGAAGAATTTTGTAGTTTAAAAAATAATAACTGGATTGATGGCAAAGTTATTGATTGTTTTACAATTATTTTACTAAATAACATCTCTGCTAATTTTATATATGTTCCTACAAACCATTCATACTATATGATTGGAGATTCCCATAAAACGTCTAAGAATGCACATTGGCGTATGTACAATATAACAAATCCTATTAGTGGTATAATGTTTATACCTTATTTGTATACATCGCATTGGTGTCTTTTAATTATAATTAATATAAAATAATATTTGAAGTAAATATTAAATATAAATATTAAATAAATATTAAATAAATATTTTTTTTATATTATTATTGCAAATAAATAATTAATGTAAAATAAATATTAAATTAATGTCGAATAAATGTTAAATAAATGTTTTTTTAAATCATTATTGCAAATAAATTATTAATGTAAAAGAAATATTAAATAAACGTCAAATAAACGTTAAATACATATTTTCTCTAAATCACTATTTCAAATAAATAATAATCAATGTAAAATAAATATTTAATAAACATTTGTTTGGCGCTCGCCCCCTGTACATAGCTGTACATATGAGTGTTAATCGTTAATTCGTCCGCAATAGCATTAGCGATCATTCGCGTTACAGTAATTTGTCGTGTTCGTGATTCGACGGTAAAGTCGCGCCGTCGATAAATAGATCCCGCGTTGGTAACTCGCGCGAAACGTTGGTGGATCGCGATCTAAGTCAATATTCGCGCGACTCACCCGACTCGTGCTGCCCGCCCGCGGGTGGCATCCCCAATTATTGGAACAAATACTCGCTCGCGCCGGTTCTCAACAGGAGCGCGACGCGAGTAAACACTCTCCCTTCGGAAGTCGTCCGATCAACACGACACTCTCCCTTCGGAAGTCGTCCGGTCAACACGACTCTCCCTTCGGAAGTCGTCGAGTCAACACACTTTTGGACGTGATCGAGTCTGTACTGGAACCGATTCACCGAGCACCGCGTGCCGTGCCTCGCTCTGCTTGCCACTGTTATGTGCATTTTGCTTGCCTGCCTCTTCTGCGTGCCTTTCTTGCCTGCCGCCTGTTTCTACCCTTGCCTGCCGTACATCTTCCCGCTATCACGGAGGGTTTGCCAGCCTACGGGAGACGGACGACTCGAGTACACACCCGAGAGGGCACCGGGCAACGAAACGGTGAGTCGCTTTTGCTTGCATACTACTCGCTGCACGTATTTTATCGTTCATTCGCGTTGCGGGGACCGAGACACACCCCCGCTGGTCCTTCGAGTCACGTTCAATCGCCAATCCGGGGATCGCTCTACCGCCCCCAAGCAACATTAAATAAATAATATTTTTACAATGAATTGTACAATGTATAATTAATGAAAAATAAATATTAAAAAAACATTTAAAAAACATTGTCTGCTGCTTGGGAATATGTTTCGTCTGCCTCGAGGTTAAAAGATCGATGTATATGACAATACTCAGTGATAAACAATAATAAATGAAGGTGATGCTACAGTCAGAGAAACCTTGTAACCACGGTAACAATTTATGTACAATAATACAAGAAACCATCAGAAACCGACCGCGGAGCTCTCAAATGGAAGCCCCTCGATCACGTCGAGATAGCTCTCAGGTAAATCCTCGGTGTCCGTCTGCATATTCAGGCCATTCTTCTGTCTTTTAATATATATCATTTCAGATATCAACCGTTTACTAACATATGGTTCACTGTCCAAAATTTCAACCGCATTCCACTCGAATTCATGATCGAACTCTAATCTATGCTCTGTGATTACCGAGCGACTGGTTGTGTTTCTTCTTATGTGGGCCTGATGTTCTTTAATTCTGGTTTGCAGTTGCCTACCAGTCTGACCCACATAAGAAGCATCGCAGTCGCCACAGTTAATTTTATATACGACATTGTTATGTGCAGATTTCGGAAGGGCGTCCTTGTGTACTTTGATGTAATTCCGCATTTTATTCAAGCTGTAGTATGATAGTTTAAAGTTATGATTTTTCATAATATTTCTGCATTGATCGTTAATATGCGGAATATACGGTATTGTGAAAAAAGGCGACACCTCTTCAGTCTGCACCTCAGTCGATCTGTCCCAGAACGCACTCTGTCAATGAGAGACTTAATGCGCTCGTGGAAGATTCTAAAAATGAAATCCAGCGGGTAGCAGTTGTTGAGTAAAATCTGTACAGCTAATTCGAAATTCTTCGCATGGAACAGAGGGTGACACAGCAGAAAAACTCTATCAATTAAACTTATTGCCTGTTTCCCTTTAATTGATTTAATCACGAGAGCCTCATTAATTTAAATTTTTATAAGATGAATTGTTGGTGTAAAAAAACACATTGTTACTTTTCAAAAAAGACATGTCATGGTTGCATATTGCAAATTACATAACTTTTTTGCAAAACAACCTAACCTAACCTAACCTAACCGTGTGTTTTCTCCATCTATATATATAAAGGAAGATGTCCTGACTGACTCACTCACTCACTCACTCACTCACTCACTCACTCATCAACGCCCAGCCCAAACCCCTGAATCGAATTTTCACTGAAAGTATATGAAATAGGGGTAGAATTTTCCGGGGAGTGCCACTATGTGTATAGTTTTTCGTTACCGATTTTTTGGAAACCGGTTTTTTTTATTTTTCTAATTTTTCGAGAAATAATTGACCGAATCTCAAACCCCTGAACCGAATTTTTACCAAAAGTATATGAAATAGGGGTAGAATTTTCCGGGGAGTGCCACTATGTGTATAGTTTTTTGTTATCGATTTTCTGGAAACCGGTTTTTCTAATTCTTCTAATTTTTCGGGAAATAATTGACCGAATCTCAAAGAATTATACATGAAGTAGGGGTGGAAGGAGAGGGAGAGGGAGAGGGAGAGGGAGAGGGAGAGGGAGAGGGAGAGGGAGAGGGAGAGGGAGAGGGAGAGGGAGAGGGAGAGAGAGAGGGAGAGAGAGAGAGAGGGAGGGAGAGAGAGAGAGAGAGAGAGAGAGAGAGAGAGAGAGACCGAATCTCAAAGAATTGTATATAAAATACCTACCAAAATTATATGAAATAGGGGTAGAATTTTCCGGGGAGTGCCACTACGTGTATAGTTCTTTGTTATTGATTTTTTGGAAACCGGTTTTTTTAATTTTTCGGGAAATAATTGATCAAATTTTAAAGAATTGCATATAAAACAGGGGTAGAATTTCCCGGGGAGTGCTATAAACTGTATAGTTTTTCGTTATCGATGTTTTTGGAAATCGGTTACAAAATTTTTCCAATTTTTTTAGGAAATAATTGAGTGAATTTCAAAGAATTGTATACGGCGGAATAGAATTTCAGTCGATAAAAAAGTAATATTTTTCAATTTATAGCATTTTAGAGAGAGAGAGAGGGAGAGGGAGAGGGAGAGAGAGAAGGAGAGGAGAGGGAGAGGGAGAGGGAGAGGGAGAGGGAGAGGGAGAGGGAAAGGGAGAGGGAAAGGGAGAGGGAGAGGGAGAGGGAGAGGGAGAGGGAGAGGGAGAGGGAGAGGGAGAGGGAGAGGGAGAGGAGAGGGAGAGGAGAGGGAGAGGGAGAGGAGAGGAGAGAGAGAGGGAGAGAGGGGAGAGAGGGGAGAGAGGGGAGAGAGAGGGAGAGAGAGGGAGAGAGAGGGAGAGAGGGAGAGAGAGGGAGAGAGAGGGAGAGAGAGGGAGAGAGAGGGAGAGAGAGGGAAAGAGAAGGAGGGAGAGGGAGAGGGAGAGGGAGAGGGAGAGGGAGAGGGAGAGAGAGAGAGAGAGAGAGAGAGAGAGAGAGAGAGAGAGAGAGAGAGAGAGAGAGAGAGAGAGAGAGAGAGAGAGAGAGAGAGAGAGAGAGAGAGAGAGAGAGAGAGAGAGAGACTATTTGCGTGTCTTATTAGATATGTCCTTCGGGGCGAAGCCCGCGTAACCAGCTAGTAGAGATATAAGAATAGAGTGCACAGCTGAAAAAGCGATAGAGGAATAGAAAGAGAACGCTGCATGTGGGCCCCTTCTGTCTTTGTCTATGCGCGAATGTGCAGGTCATGGAAGATTGTGTATCTCGGTATATTCTCGGTATTCTGTATGTCGTTTTGTAGCTAACTTTATTCTTATTTAAGTAACATTAGTACATTACGTTTTCTAAGAATCAAAAAAATGCTTAATATGCAAAATAGAAGCATCTCCTAAAAATTTAGAATTAAATATAAATTGTGATAAAGAGACTGAGATATGTGGGGAAAAGATGCCTGTGAATTCTTTTGATAAAGGCTCTTTAAATGTGCAAGTTTGTTCATATAAACCAAATAATAGTAGTGTAAGCAATAACGCAGATTGTGATAAAGAGACTGAGATATGTGGAGAAAAGAAGCCTGTGAATTCTTTTTTCAGTGGACAATAGCAAAACTTTATATTTTTATAAATATTTAATAATGTGTATATTATATTGTTTGTACTAAAATTTGTGTGTTAAATAAATAAGACTGATGTAAAGAATTTAATTTTTGTGTTAAATAATAAAAGACTAATTTATTTAACTATTTCATATATAATTGATTAACATTGTATGAATAACAATATGTAATAAATTTTGTTTTATTATTATATATATTGAGTATATTTATATGTACAATTCTATATATACAATATTCCATATTCAATTCCATATTCAAAAAAAATAATATTTTATGGTAATCCCTATGTACTTTGCTGTAATAATTTTGTAATTTTGGGAATTATTCTTTAAATATATATTTTCAAAGGAGTTCAAGGGGTTAGAACATAAATGCGTTATTATAGGTTATATCTCTATATGCGTTATAGACAATGAGCAGCGCAAAGGCGCATGCGCGCATAGACAAAGACAGAAGGGGCCCACATGCAGCGTTCTTTTTCTATTCCTATATCGCAGTCTCTTACGTGCTAGCATATGACGCGCGCACTCTATTCTTATATCTCTATGGTTTTCTCTACCAATTGATTCATCTTATTATTCTGTACATAAAAGTGTTAAAGTACAGTTATCAAAAAATGAACGAGTTTATGTCAAAATGTGCCAGAATAAAATATAAAATATCTCATAAACTATTCATTTTTTGATAACTCTACCTCAATACTTTTATATGTAGAATAATTAGAAGAATCATATTATGAAAAAAATCATTCAATTTCATTTTAAAAAATGGCAATAATCTTTATGTGATCTTAAAAATTGAAATTCAAAGTATAGATTCCAATGGAAAATCCGGTAAAACTTAAGATTAAGGGCGACCTCACCAATTTCAATGACCTTGATATATGTTGTCAAGGTCATGACCCCGAGTGCCCTTCAGAAGGTTTTAGCCGTCGCTCGTTATTCGTTAAAAAGTTATTAATAAAAAAAATTTTTAATATATAGCAGGGCGGAAAAGGGACTCATACATTGGATGACCTTGATATTTTAGTATGTTGTCAAGGTCACCCTCCTGAGTGATCTTCAAAAGGTTTTAGCCCGCGCTCGTTGTTTATTCAAAAGTTATTAACAAAAAAAATTTGAGAAATGTGGCACCTCGTTTCGCGTGGAAAGTATATGCGTGAAGACAGTAGGTTCCGCCCACCTGCGGTCACGGGTTCGTGGCGTGCTTTACGAGCTCGTTTAAGTAGAGGTGGTATTAAACAAGATAAGTTAGTCGATCATCTGTGTGAATATTTGTAGCGATATACAATAAAAAGAATTGGAGGAGACCCATTTTATGTATTACTAGATGACATAAAATATATGTATTCAGGAAATTAATAGAGAATATATAATATTTCATTATGTATATATATAAACGAGCTCGTAAAGCACGCCACGAACCCATGTGACAACTCGTCTCGCGTGGAAAGTGTATGCGCCATATGGGTTTACAACTTTCCACGCGTGGAAATGGTCATATATTAGTCATTTATGCTTTTTAATACTCAAAATAACTGCTACATTTCTCAAACTTTTTTTGTTAATAACTTTTTAACGAATAACGAGCGACGGCTAAAACCTTCTGAAGGTCACTCGGGGTCATGACCTTGACAACATATATCAAGGTCATTGAAATCCTTTTACCTTTTTATTTTACATATTTTCCAACCTTTGACTGCGTGCCGACTGAATTTGTCAGACTTAAAACACAGCTCCGGTTGGAGTAGTAAAATCCCCCCCTACACCTAATTAAATCGATTTGATTTAATTTTTGATGCTATATGCATCTAAATAACTGTAAAGAAATCATTGTGAAAAATATTACCTCAGCCAGGGTTTGAACCAGGAACTTCCTTTATTCCGTGAAGATGTCGTACCTTAGAACATAGAGAAATGGAAGCAGAATGCCTATTGTTTTCGGAAGAAAAACATGTCCGGAGGAAGTAAGAAAGAAAATTATAGTTTCCTCTCTCTTGTGAGTGACTGCTCGAAAGTGCGCATGCGCGGTCTACATTTGTTTGGCCGGTTTGGCTCACTGAAAAATAAGGTTACGTTAGTGACATATGTTGAAACACGGTTATTTCTTAGATATTTTCTAAAACGTGTTGATCCGCGAACGTACGCCAAAATTCAAGCAAGATGATATATTGTATTTTATGCGGTAGAAAGGACAAATCGGTTTTCTATATACGGTAAGTAAAAATGTATTTAATTTATTGTCAGTTTGCGTGATTTCAGTAATCTCAGCAATAAATTTAATTATTGAACTATTTAAACTAATTAATATTGAAACTATTTTAACTATTTAAATCTATTTTATTATCTGTCAACAGATTTCTATCAAATAAGCACATCAGAAAGCAGTGGTTGAAATTCTGTAACAAGACCGAGAAAAATTTGTATGACTCACACAGATTGTGTACAGATCACTTCAAACCCGAGGATCTGAGAAAGCGTTTAAGGTGTATCGTTGTGCAACCAGAAGCTGTGCCTTGTATATATATATATTTGGTGGAGGCACCCCACCTTCCACCTTCGTTGGAAATGCCAGTAAGACTGATGATGGCAATATCTGTTCCACTGGAATCACGAACAGTGATTCTTCGAATAACAACATTAACGTCGTGAATTATTCACAGTCCACAACAGCAGTAACAGAGAGTGAGTCTTATTTTTGTTTGTATACCTATTTAAATGTTTTGGCGTACACCAGCAGCGAATCAAAACATATACCAAGACGTTAACTTTTCAATAATTAAATAAGATATTTGACCAAAGTGTAAACTTGAAAGATGCCAAAATATTAACCTTTCATATATACAACTTGATATCTAAAGAACCAGAAGTTATATTTTCGGTAAAGAAAAATTTGTACAACTTCTATTTGTGTGATACATACAATATTACGTCGATCTTTGTGCTTGAGGCTTTTAATAACCTATTACATACTGTTTCTGTGACAGATATTACACACACTCCTTCCAATCGAATCACAAGCTCTTGTGGTACACGCAAGAAATCTCAGGATTTTGCTAAAGAGGATATGAGTAAACTGGATGTCGATGTGGATGTCGATCCTGCTCATTGTACTGAAATAGGCATTTGTGAAATTCTTCTGAACAACTGCCTAACTCCCTTGAAACGGCGGAAAGATGCTCATTGCAGCAGCAAGAGAAAACGCTTAGATTTTAATGATAGTATTGATTCAACGATTTCCATTCATGAATTACCAGTAAGTATTACTTCGTTAAAATGTTTGTGCTTTATATAAAATAAATTTTTCACACATGGCCATTAAAAAAAGTAAAAAGTAGGGGAGACCGGGGCCTAACCGTCAGTTTTTTTTTCGGTGCCGATTTTTAACAAGAAAATAAATAATTTTAGTTAAATGTGGTATACCACTGTAAAGAGTGAACCTTTAGCTACAAAATTTATATAGGAAATTTTTATCTACGTCGCTTTGTTTAACCGGTATAGAGCAAAAACGACAACGGTGGAAAAATTGAAATCTCAAAAATGCCGGGGTTTAACCGTCACACTGCATTTTCAATACATATACGTACATCTAATCCTGAAAAATGATAGGATACATCTTAATAATTGTTTTTTAAGAGAAAAATATAAAAATTTATTCAAAATTTTTATGCGAAACATTATTAAAAAATAGTTACGAGGGTTCCTCTTTCCGCAGAAGTCACTCGCCCAACTTGTTTCACTCCTCGACGTCCGATGACTCTATTCGGTGTCTGAACGGTTGTAATTCCCGTCTCATCCATATTCCATATGCAGTGAGCCTGGAAATGCCCGAGAATGCCTTGAAAATGCACCCGGACTGCTTACTGACGGATTAACCCCAAACACAAGTTTCAGATTTGATCGCCCACGAAATATTAGACATCAACGATAATGAAAAAACTACACTGGATTCGTGTTCAGCATGCATTACTCTTTATTCGGAGTAATCACGTACCTCGAGATTTGGAGAGCAAATATTATTGCAGATATTACAAAATTTCCACGCGCAGAAAATGTAACTTTCACCTTCCGAAAACACGTTTGCCCTCGTAAAAATCATAACACGGCAGGTAACCTGCCGAAACTCCGTTGGTCAGATGGGTACCATAAGCAGCGTTTACAATGTTAATAGCGAGTTCGCACAATATACAGGTTCCGAGATATTTGATTTGACGGTTCAACCCCGGCGACGGTTAGGCCCCGGTCTCCCCTATATAAAAAGTATATGTTGAAAAGTATTTTTTACAATAAGTATTAAAAATTTTGCATTATTTGATAAAAATATAAAATAATTATATTGTACATATATTTAATCCTAATATATCCATTAATTTATTTTATTTTTTATGACTTAAAAATAATAAATCCCCTGTTTTATATTAAATATAATAAATATATATAATAATATAAGTTTTACACAATATATCAGGTCCCTGCCATTACATCAGCCATTTGTGATTCTGCTCCACTGATGATACCAGATCCACGTTATGTTGGTGATAGCCGGTCACCTCATCTGGCAACACCAAGACGAGCTACGAGAGCCATGAATTTAGCGCGACGTACCATTATGCAGCAACGAAAGAAAATTGAAACATTGCAGAAAAAATTCGGTAGATGCAAGCAACGTATTTCTTCGCTAAAGGATCTGATCTCTGATTTGAAGAAAAGAAACTACATTTCTGAAATTGCTGCTGACAATTTAATGGTATGTTTGAATAACATTTATCGATCGATGAAAGCTCCGAATAAAGCCAATTGAAGGTTAACCTTCAATTGGCGGTCCGAAATCACACCCAACTTTAAGGGTTTTCTATGGTGTTTTTTTAACGGTTAACACCAAAAGTTGAGTGTATTTTTCCATAAGGGATGCCGCGCCGAGCAGTGAAGCGACTTACCCTTATGGAAAAATACACTCAACTTTTGGTGTTAACCGTTAAAAAAACACCATAGAAAGACCCTTAAAGTTGGGTGTGATTTCGGACCACCAATTGAAGGTTAAACATCATTTGAAGGTTAATCTTCAATTGGCGGTCCGAAATCACACCCAACTTTAAGGGTTTTTCTTTGGATGATGGTTAACCTTCAAGTGATAGTTAACCTTCAATTAATGGTTAATCCTTAAAAATGACGGTATAAACCCTAAAAATATGAACCCTTAAATAAAAGTAACAAATATGGCGTCCCAATGAGAATCTCTTAAGGGTTCCGCTCGCTGAACCGGACTCCTCGCCTCGATCCTCCCTCTCGGACGCTAGCTGCCGCAGCTTTCCCTTTCCTGGCGGTGAGCTCTCCCTGGTGATCCGACTCTCGCTCGGTTGGTCTCCAGAACACGCGCCGCAACGATCAATTCGTCAAGAAAGAGGTAACGGACTCGACACGTTCGAAGAAACGCAAGCAAGTGCGGCCATGACACCTAACGAGTGAGGAAGGAGACGGGGGCTCTTTGAGAGTGGCGACTCGCGCGTCGCGCCATCTAATGTGAAACGATCGGGCGTTGTAAAATGCGAAAAGAATTCGAGCGCAATATCTGAACAAATTATTTAATTTTTAATAAGTTCAATTATTAATATTTATTTTCATAATTGAACTTATTTTTTATTTTGATAAATGTAAATACAAATATCTTATTGTATTAATATTTAATATTAATAATTTAATTAATTGCTTAATTTAACTTCTTGTTTAATAAATGAGGGGATGTAGTACTGAAAATGTACCTATTATAATATTTTAATTTTTAAAATTGTCAAATTACAAACAGGAATTTTGTTGTGACTGTTACAGTTATAAAGTAACCATTTAATGGAAATGGAAGCCTAAAAAAATTAATATTGTAACGCAATTATTATAATGCTCAAATCATAAAATATTTACATTATCCATGTCTGCCAATACAATATAATTTTTTATTCATATTGTATTCTATATAATGGCATTGTTATTATATATTTGACAAGCAAATCAAAATAGCTTCGAATCGATATCGAAATGATGAAATATCGATGTCTTAACAGAAAATACATAATTTGCCTGTTTACAGTCTGGCGCGATGAATGTATGTCACAAATAATCTCTTCTTTTAAAAAATGTCATATAGCACAAACATCGAAATAAGCTTCAAATTTCGAACATTATTTCGATATTATATGTAATATCGATGATTTCGACGTCAAATAGACGTCAATTCGATGGGTCATTTCTCGCTGGGTAGGGCCTAAGTCAAATTTTTTAAATGAAAACCCCTATTTTTTATTGTACCATCTTTCTCTATTAATTAATTTGAACAACTTTTGTTTGAAAAATTCTTTTATTTGCCTAATACTTTTTGAGATATTCAAGGAAAACTTGATAACTTTTTCAATATTTAGCTTATGATATCTTGATAATTGTTTGCCAGAGGAAAAAGTGGTATAGAGGACTTTTTGACTTGATTTTGTCTTAAGAATATGCTGTTGCAATAGCACTCCAATTTTTTTTTAATATTTGTAAACACTCCAAGAAGATGCATACACAAATATTTAAAAAAAATTGGAGCATACTATTGCAACAGCACATTTTTGAAATGAAATTAAGTTAAAAAATCCTTTGTACCACTTTTTTCTCTGGCAAACAATCATCAAGATATCACAAGCTAAATATATGTATATTGAAAAAGTTACCAAGTTTTCCTTGAATATTTCAAAAAGTATTATATATTATATAAAAGTATTATATAGAAAGATGGTACAATAAAAAATAGGGGTTTTTATTTAAAAAATTTGACTTAGGCCCTATTGGGCTCAATACAGGCCCTGGATCCAAAATCCAATAAGATCGTCTATTGGCCCCCTTCAAACCTTTCAACTTTTATCTGAAACACTTTTCCAATAAACCAAGCCGTCAATTGACACTTAACGAAAATTAACACAATAACATTTAAACGACACCCAACGATAAAGGAATCATGGCGACACTGATTAAATCGACATAGAACATTAAAGGTTAACATTCTGTTAACACCAAACCAACATCCAACGGCCGTACGTTCCCGAATTGAGCAACGCGATTGGTCGAAACTTTACTGTTACTGTTACGAAAAAGTGTGTCCGGGGCTGAAAGCTGCAGAAACAAATAAAAAAAACTAAAAATTCCTGCTTTTAGCATTACCCAGAACCACGACGAGGACGTAGCAGGATAATGGTTCCGTTTTTTTTTTGTTTTTTTTTGTTTTTTATTTTTTTGCATTTTTTATATTTTTTAATTTTTATATATATTTTTATTTTATTTTCATATTTAATATTATTATATCGTTTTAATATTATTAAGGTATTATTTTATATCATATTTTTAAGTAATACACACAATTTGTAAAATAATGGGAAAAAGAAAATGAACAAAGATAATAGAAATTAAAAAGAAAAAATAAAAAGATATTAAAAATTATGTTTTCTGGCTTTAGCCTTCGCAAATATTTCTATAACATCTTTGTAATCAAGATTATTAGCCAGTTCACTTTCAATTGATAAAAGTGCTAAATCAGATAATCGCGTTTGCGTCATTGTACTTCGAAGATAATTTTTGATTAATTTTAATTTTGAAAAAGTTGCCTTACCGGTTGCCACAGATACCGGGATAGTTAATAATATTCGAAATGCTATTGTTAAATTAGGGAATATTTCCAGAAAGCCATTTTCAGCCAATTTATTTAAAACATCAAGTGGAGATTGCAAACTGCTTTGTTGTATATCTGAAAATGTTGTTTTATACAGATTTATCTCGTCAAACAGTTCAATAGCATTTATGTCAGAAGAATTTGTGTTTTTGTTATACAGTTTTGATTCCAAAGTTTTGCACTGATCTAAAGTAACATCAGAATCTTTTATATTATATAGAAATTTGAAAGTGTCATTATGACATACAAGCTGATCAAATCGTTCTTTTAAAGAATTTAAGGCTACGTCAATAATATAATTAAAAAACTCCACTTTAAATTTTTGTCTGGCATCTATAATTCGTTCATCTGGACGTTCATTGTCAAACCGTTTTCTTTTTCTTAAGCGAAATTGCGATACAAGTGGAAATTCTGGAGAAATATTCATTTCAGCTGCTATATCTTTGGCATTTATTTCAATGTCTGTAAAACCATTTTCACGATACTCTTTTAAAAAAGCAGTTACATTTTCAATTAAATTTATACATTGTGGTATGTTGATTTGATGTGACTGCAAAAATTTTGAAATAATATTGATTCTTTGCAAAATATCATACCAGCAGAGCATAGACAATATAAACTTATAAGTTGCAATTTTTTCAGCAATACTATGAGCTGTATTCTTCACAATATTATCATTTGCACTTTCAAAAATCTCTAGAAAACTATCGTAAATTTTTGGCAAATTATATCGTAAAGCTTTTACTGCATTTAGACGCGATGACCATCGTGTAGCTGATACATTTTTTGGTGTTAAACCATAGTCTGAATTGTTCAAATGTTTTTTTAAAATGTCCCATCGATTTGGAGATCGAGAAAAAAAGTTAAAAATTTCTTGTATAAGAGAAAAAAACGAAAATGATTCTAATGATGCATCAGCAGCATCATTTACCATTGAATTTAAGGAGTGGCATGCGCAAGAAACGAAAAAAGCTAAAGGATTTTTATTTAAAATATGTTGTTGCACTCCATTGTTTTTTCCTTTCATATTGGAACCATTATCGTAACCTTGACCTCTCAGATTTTGTACATCTAAATTATTTGTTGATAGAAAATTTAAAATAGTATTTGCAATGGCTGCTCCTGTTTTATTATTTTCTTTAATAAAGCCAAGAAAGTGTTCGTAAGTTTTAAATTGATTATTTTTATATGAAACAAAACGCACCACTATTGTTAATTGCTCCTGATGAGAAATATCTGGTGTTGCATCTACAATGATTGCAAAATACTTATTTGAATTGACTGAAGAAATTATTGAATCGGAAATTAATTTAGACATAGTTGAAAGTAGCTCATTTTGAATAATATTACTTAAATAATGGTGTCCACTTTCTTGTTTGACAAATCGACGCAAGTGTTCAGCCATGATTGAGTCAAATTCGGCTATCATCTGTACAAGTTGCAAGAAATTACCATTATTTGGGGTATATAAAGTATTGTATTTACCTCGAAAAGCTAAATTTTGTTGAGCAAGATATTTAACAATTAAAATTATTCGTTTAAAGACATTTCTCCAATGTGTTTCTTCAATACTTAAAATCTTTTTATTCTAAAAGTCTATAGTGTGCTGAGAAATCATTCGATTAGCGAAAAGTTGCCAAGATTTAAAAGCTTCGAGATGTTTCTTAGTTTGCTCATGATCTTTAGTGACACGATATATATTTGACCAATCAGAATAACCAGAAGAACTTGACAATTTATTTTCATTTCGTTTATATAAGGAACAAGGAAAACAGAAAACAGCATTTTTGGATTTTGAGTAAACCAACCAATTTCTGGATACCTTCTCACCATTAGCCATTGTACGGGTATATAAACTTGTTGAGAAACATCTATAATTAAGTCTAATGGAAATTTAAAATCCATAATTTGTTTGGGAACACCGTGGTCAATCATCTGAGTCCGAAAATCTTCAGAAATTATATCAGGCCAGAGACCTGGGTCTTCAAATTGTTCAATCTGAACTAGTCGAGAATTATTGTCAACGTTGATATTGGTATCAATATTGGTATCAATTAAAGCAGGAGGCGAATTTGGCAAGGATTTAGGAAATGAAACTTCTGTGATCGACGTTAATGTCGGATCCGAAGAAGTAGATATCAAAGAGGAAGCGCAAGAGAATGTGCTTTGCTACCGCTACCAATGAAGTTGAAGAAACAGAAGAATTTGGTGTAGTTTTTAAAAATTTAGATAATGAGCCCGATAATTTTTTACTTTCTTCTTCTTTTCTCTTCCTTTCTTGGCGAAATTGAAAACCAGAAGGTTTTTTATTACTCATCTTTCTATAATTTATATATTTTATATTATATTTAAATATTTATGAGGAAAAAGGAAATAGATAGTGGTAGTCTGCGTGTTTCGCCACTCTAGTGTGGCATGTAGCTATAGGCAACTCTCAAGTACTATATAATGTCTCCAGTACAGATGGGTCGGGTTCGCTCTCCATAGACTATGCCGCGCATGTGTTTACTGTTTACAATAATACGAGAAATGAGACGCAGCGTCGCGAGTCGCGACTCCGTCGAAAAGAAATGGAGGGGGATACTCAACAAAAGAAGAGCGTATACGCCAGTCAGCGCTACGGCTACGGCAGCGGCTGGCCGTAGTCGCCGTAGACTGTTTTGCCCGCTGCCTGCGCGCCTGGTGGGGGACACGCACACAGCTGCGGAGCCGTGTACGTGTGCTCGGCGGCGGCTCGGCCAGCTTCGGGCGAGTATGTCTGCGCTCTTCTACTCGCCCGAAGCTGGCCGAGCCGCCGCCGAGCACACGTACACGGCTCCGCAGCTGTGTGCGTGTCCCCCACCAGGCGCGCAGGCAGCGGGCAAAACAGCACCATTGGCATCTCTGTCATCAAGCCGGTAAAAACCTCTCCAAATTTTGCGCCCCTCAAATTTTGCGCCCTACGCTGGAGCGTGTACTGCGTACTGCCTAGTAACGCCCCCGGTTGACACTTAACTTTGATGACAAACACTAAACTTACGCCCAAATTTGAGTGTTAAATGGTGTTAACCATCAAAGTTGAGTGTACTTTTTCATAAGGGTAGAGCTGCCAAAAACGCTTCCGTCGTCAGATCTGATACGAGTTCCAAGTGAACTGCCTTAGTGCTAAAGCACGTGAAAATTGCGATATATCCCTTAGAGACATGTATTCTTCCTCGACGCCGACTTTCGCGTACTTGCAGCGGTTTGGCGTAATCAATGCCAGTGTTAGTGAAAGGACGTTCGTATCCAGCCACTCTTTGCTTAGGTACGTCGCCCATCTTAACCTCCGGAATCGTTGGACGAAGTCTGAAGCAATTCAAGCAATTTTTTACCACCTTACGCGCTTCCCGACGTCCACTTAAGGGCCAATATCGATATCGCACCACACTGAGGAGTTGCTCCGGGGGGACAATGATGCAAACGTACGTGTTCCTGACGCATGATCAAGCCCGTAACATAATGCCTAGCGGGTAGAACGATGGGATGCTTTCGATCTACCAAGAGACTCGAATGTCTGAGCCTCCCACCGACTCTAATCAATCCTTGTCGTCTATAAAGGGATCTAATGCTCTCAATTTGCTCTTACTCGACAAATTTCGACCTGCAACCAATGCTTCATAATCTTGGGAGAAGATATCCCGTTGAATTAACCTTGCAATAATTTCCTCTGCTTTGTCGAGCTCTTCGACTATTAACGGACCAGTCTTTTTTGTTCCAAGCGCGTTGTGCTTCCATCTCATGCACTGAGCGATTACTCGCTTGAGCTTGCTGTACGTTGAGAACCTCATTAGCACGTTCGACGTCTCGTTCACTACTAACGTTACAGTTGTTGATTTAAGTTCCGGCAAGACTGTTTCTGGTTCTTCCATTTTTGCTGGCCATGGACACTCGCTGGTCAGCCAATGCGGGCCGTGCCACCAAAGCTTGCTTTCAGCCAACGTGTCAAAGCTGACTCCTCTCGATAGTAGGTCCGCTGGGTTCTCGGTCGTTGGCACGTGATGCCAGGGGATGTTCTTCGTGATGTCTTGAATTTTTGAAATGCGGTTAGCTACAAACATTTTTAGCTTGTGAGGCTGGATTTTTATCCATCCCAACACAACTTTCGAATCGCTGCATAATCTTGTATTTTGGATTCGTTTACCATATGCCTTTTTTGCGCTGGCATACAGACGTGCGAGCAGTAGAGCGGCTTCTAACTCTAATCGGGGAATTGTGATGGTTTTGAGCGGTGCTATCTTGGTTTTAGCACAAATTAAGTGCGAGTGAATAGTTCCCTGATCATCTTGACTTACTGCGTATAAGCAAGCGCCAAACGCTCGCTCCGAGGCGTCTCCAAATCCGTATATATCAAACGTTGTTGACTGGTTCGCAGGAACCACGTTTCGTGGTATCTGGAGCGCGTTAATCCTTGCCAAGGAGGCGTAGTAGTTCTCCCACGCTGTTGAGAGTTCCTGAGGTATGGGCTGATCCCAATCAAGGTCGTTCGTCCATAATTTCTGCATGATTATCTTACCGGTAATAAGTAGCGATGCCAGAAGGCCGAGTGGGTCGAAGACTTGCGCTATTCTCGATAACACAACTCGCTTCGTAATTGCTTGCGTGCTTTCTAATTTAATTTCATACTGCAAACAGTCGGACTTGGCGTTCCACAAGAGTCCCAATGTTTTACGGGCTTCTTCCTTGTCGATGATAAGCACGTCGTCTGCTTTGCATTGCGCAGCAAGGTGCTTCAAAATTCGCGGATCGTTCGAGCGCCATTTACGGAGATGAAACTGGCCTCTCTCCATCAACTGAGACAATTGTTTCTGCAATTCGATCGCTTTGGCAATCGTTCTTGCTCCACTAATCACATCGTCCATATAACTATCTTCGAGGAGGGCTAATGCGGCCAGTGGCAGATCTCTGCCCTCTTCTATTGCCAACTGTATGAGACTTCGTATAGCCAGAAATGGCGCCGAGGTTGTGCCGTAGGTGACGGTATGCAACTTGCATAACCTTATCAGTTTCTCCGGGCTTTCCCGCCAGAGGATTTGCAGCAACCGTTGATCCCTCTTATCGACGCGTATCTGTCGAAACATTTGAGCGACGTCTGCCGTTACCACGTACTCGTGAGTCCTGAAACGAAGGAGTATATCGTACAGATTTGTTTGTAGATTGGGACCTGCTATAAGCTTGTCGTTCAGGGAAGTGCCAAGCGTCGTTTCTGCCGACGCGTCAAATACGACCCGGAGTTTTGTCGTTACGCTCTCCGGTCGTAGAACTGCTTGATGAGGTAAAACGTAGGATTCAGACTCTTGATCCTCATCGTCCGAAACCACTGACATGTGATCCTGTTCTTGGTAGTCTCTCATGAACTTGACATATTCTGCCTTTAGATCCGGATTCTTTGCAAAGCGACGCTCTAATGCGAGGAAGCGTCTCCAGGCGAGCTGCTTCGAATATCCTAACTTGACATTTGCTCGTGTCGGTAATCTTACGATAACCTTCCCGTTGAATCTCGCTTGAAGGTCTTGATGAAATACTCCTCGCATACTTTCTCTTCTTCTGAATATTGTTGAGTCCTAGCAATTTCCTCTTGTGTCCAGAAACGTTCTATCTGTTGATTCAACGTGTCATTTGTTATAGTTAAACACGTTCCTGATGAATTGGGATCAGCGTCGATCATCTCTCCGCCGACAATCCAACCAAACTTAGTATTTTGCAACGCTGGCTGGCCCTTAATGCGGTTCTTCGGTGTTCCACAAAGTATTTTCCAGTATAAACCAGAGCCGATGAGCAAATCGATAGTGGCCGGTTCATCAAACCCGGGATCTGCCAGACGAACATCTTTTGGTAAAATAATCTTGCTTACGTCGATCTTGCTCTGAGGCAAGCGCTCCGTGATAGTTGGCAATACCAGACATTCTAATGTCGTTGTAAACTGCCCTTGAGTTGATTTGATTCGCAAGTTTGTCGTCTTTGCTGCCTTTGTTTGCATTTGACCTATCCTTGTGATTGGACGATCTTCCGATCGGCATGGTAACTTCAGCTTTCTCTTGAAATCTGCCTTTATTAAATTGGACTGCGATCCTGGATCGAGCAGTGCCCTGCAAATCTGTGGACTTTCTTCGGAATTATAAGCGAAGATTCTAACTGTCGAAAGAATTACCCTTGATGTTTGCTTCTGTACGTAGAAGATGCTCATAGATGGATCTTCTTGTTTGATGCTCGCTGCCTGCTTCGCCTCAATGACATTCGCGCTACCCGAACAACAAGACACTACCGGTGTCGCTGATGCATTGTTCTCGCTCGATTGATTCTCTGACTCCCGATGGAGGAGAGTATTGTGCCGACCGGTGCATTTTTTGCACGTTGACGATCTGCAATCTTTTGCTAAGTGTCCCGCATTCAGACAGTTAATACAGAGTTTCTTCTTTCGTATTAATTTCATCCTGTCTGATATCGATTGCTTCAGGAGTTCTTCACACTTGTAAATAGCATAGCTGCCCTCGCAAATTTTACAGTTTGCTTACGTCGTAATGAGTGAAACCTTCTTTTCTGTCTTCTTTTTGCCTGTTAGCTTCTCGCTCGGAGGTTGCTTTACTTTGCCTTGATTAAGTACTCGCATCGTATGACAGCGCTCTGTTAGGAACTTTAAAAATTTCTCCATCGTCGGCATGTTTGCGGGTGTTCGATCCTTTGCGATGTTCTACCAGTCGCGTTGCTCCGCGAAATCCAGCTTCTTTTTTGCTAAGTGAATGAGCATTGTCTCCCACTGGTCGACTGGTTGCTGCAGAGCTTCGAGAGACTTCGTGTGCGTGTGGATATGCCAAATGAATTGCCGGATTGAATCGGCCTTGTTTTCCTTTGTTATGTCAGGGAATTGCAGTAATGCTTCGAGATGCGTTTCGATTATTAGCATCGTGTTATCATACGTGTCCTTAAGAAGATTCCAGGCACTCCAATAATTCTCATCTGATATAGTGAATCCCTGAATGACCTGACGTGCTTCCCCTTGAAGTAGGCCAATCAAATATTGATGCTTTTGCATCGGTGTCAAATCTGGCTCGCGATGTATAGTTGTCTCAAAACTATTCTTGAAGAAGATCCACTTTGAAAAATCTCCGCTAAACTCCGGCAGTTTTATCTCTGGGAGCTTCGGCTTGTTTCTCCGCTGTGGTTGAACTGGCGTTGGCAAATTTTGCGCCGCTTGATCAGCTTGAGCCACAGCTGCTTCCGCTGCAATAATTTCTTGGAGTTTCGCCGCCGCTTTGTAGTAGCCTGCTTCGAAGAGTTGTCCTTCTGCTCCGTTTTCTGCTTGTATATCTGCGAGTTGTGCATCGTCTGCTTCTAACCTTGCTTCGACGATATCATTTTGTACGGTCTCAAATTTGTCCCACAATTCTGAGAGCTTCTCTAGTCTTACTTGAGCATCGATTGCGGTTTTTGGCTCATCGGAATCCAAAAATGTCAATATTCTCGTTACGTTACCCTTATATCGAGCACGCGTTTGCTTTAGCTTCCTTACGTCCGTCGTTTTGCGAAAGGAACTGAAATACACTAGGATTAGAAAGGATTTATAAAGCGACTCATTCACCTGTATGAAAAAACGTCGAGCCCCACGCTGCGGCGACTCGAATCGTCGAGGTTATGTTACGATTGTATAAGTTGTTGTGAGCGCACAACGTATTAGAGATAAATTATTGCACTTGGCAACTCTGAGTTGCCTCCTATAGGAAGGCCAGCACAAGTTTCGGTAATGACCATATATGGGCATTCCGGACATCACCAGCCCGCTGGGCCTCTGATCAGCTAAGTCAGCAATACCAAGCGCGATAAAAAACCCGCCCTTCCAATGAGCGGCGGGCAGTCAAAGAACCGCGCGCGTACCGCGAGTCAACCGTAACGTTAATCTTTTGTAACCCGCAAGTCAGGGTAGTGACAAATTAACAAGTGTGTCAATAAAACAATCTGTTTATTAAACCCGACTGCAATCACAATATCTCCAGTGTCCTCTCTCCCTCCAATTCGGTGGATCCCAAGAACCCGGTGCCGGCCCTGAGCTCCGATTCAAGGCACGGCACAACAAAGTCGATATCCTGCGTAATCGTCGTACGCGACTTTCCTTGGTTAACCCTTGCGTTTACTACGTGATTGTGCCGTCGGTGTTTTTCCTCGGCACGCCTCGATGTCGTGTGTTAAGCCTTGTTTCGTGCTTTCCCGTTGCTTTTGCACGCGTATATGCGTACCTTATGCTTACAGTGCTCGACACTGTTACCTCTTAGGCGACTCTTCCGGCCGGTGCACAGTGGGACATTTTGACGATCTAGGCGCTCAAAAGTCCAAAAATAAACTTTTTTAAAAACATTTAGCGCTATAACAAATGTTATTATTAAGGTTCAACATTTGCAAAAACAAATTTCTTTACGCTTTATGACGCCTACAGCGGATATGAGAGAGGTTCAAACTGTTCACTATCGAGCGAGTGAACCGGATGCTCGGCGTGTCATAAGTATCAGTTGCTTTTATTCGCCGATTTTAAGCAAACAGCTGTAACCATAATTATTACACCTGACACTATGTATACTCCATGATTAAAGGTAACTAAACACATATATACACTTTTGTTTTAGTAATCCTGATGGTTCGTTTTTTATAGATCAAGATACAGTTCAGAAAATGAAAATTTGATATATATCTTGCCAAAATGTAAACTTTTATATTGTTATAGCACAAAATAGCGGATTGATCTTTTCATAGATAGAAAGTAGAAGTATTTAGGTCTTCAAAACATTAAAGACATTTTGCGATTTTTTGCGATCTTTCAAATAGTGCGTGTTTTTGTAAATGTATGTGCCTATAATACGATCTGGCACGCGCGCGCCAAGGCGCACCGTGTAGACTTTTACTTTGTTATACCATAAAATAACGGATTGATTTTTCATATATCGAAAGTATGTAGAAGTATTTAAGTTTTCAAAACATTAAATTTTACGTTATGGCTGAACTAGCCATAGAGCTGTACTGCTGCTGTACGGACAGCTCTGCCGCGGAGTGCGACTTAACGATATTAGTACCGTGATCGGTGTTTCGATGTCTCCAACTATTTCGTCGTATCTACGTTATAATTGTAGGGCCCGGATGTTCGGGCGATTTGTCGGGTCGCGCGCGGAGCACCGCTGCGTGCGAGTTGTATGTGTAACGATCGTCAATTCTTCTCTGGCGCGCGACTGCTGAACGTAAACATATACGCGCACGCACACAACTCGCATGTAGCGGTGCTCCGCGCGCGACCCGAGAAATCGCTTAAACATCCGGGCCCTAATTATAACGTAGATACGACGAAATAGTTGGAGACATCGAAACACCGATCACGGTACTAATATTGTTAAGTCGTACTCCGCGGCAGAGCTGTCCGTACAGCAGCAGTACAGCTCCATGGTTAGCTCATCCGAAATATTGCCGTTATTACGATCACCCTCTCTCTCACAGGAAAACGTCGAGAGTGAGGCGAATTCTAATGAAAGCTGTGATTCAGATTTAGAGTAATATGAAAATATTATGTCAAAGTTTATGTTTATGTTTACATTTAGTTTATGTTTAGGTTTAAATTTATTTCAAATTTTTTTTTCTTTAGAAAATCACCTTTGTTCATAAAATCGCTTTTTTATCCATAAATAACTAATAAACACACTACTTTCTCATTCAAAAACGTTTTCTAGTATCATTCCACGTCAGCTTGAACGAAAAAAATTACAAACTGGAGTAGATATTTTGTTTCAGATTTTTGAGCGCCTAGATCGTCAAAATGTCCCACTGTGCGATGCTTTGTTTCGCGGCCCTCCGTGTCGATCGCGAACCTTTGCGATTTATGCTAATTATGCTTACTGAGCTCGTTTTCTCTGTCGTGCGTTAGCCGTGTTGGGCGCCACTTTTATATGTTGTTAAGATATGCGCGTGTGAATGATTGACAAGGCGTGATTGATCTGATTCAAATAGACAACGCACTTATAACTTTATTATAATTATACAAAATAACGTGACTTGTAATGTAACGTGCGAAAAGTAGCGCAAGGCGTTGTAAGCTAGAGCGGAAATCCATTCTTGAGAGGGAAAGCGGAAGACGAGCCCCGGCCGCACTCTTGCCAACCAAAAGTACTAGAATAAACTCCATCTATCTGGCGGGGCCATAGCTTAATTTGAATTGCATATATCTCTACATATGTTAATAATTTAATTGCGCTGAGTATGCGTGAATGCGTTTATTGCGATTAATTACAGCACGCTTACAAACTTTGTGAACGTTACATCGCCATCTTAACTCTACTATTCCTCTGTCCTGCATGCGCGCTCCTTCTCCCTTTGCATGCGCTATTGTATCCTTGCGCGCACTACTTTCAGCGGGCTCACGCTCGCCATGGCGCGTTCAGAAACTCATCCATAACAACGCTCGCTGTACTGCACTAACCATTGCATGGCTTGTTATCATTGATCATTTAACTCGCTTTACATGTGTCGACGTAGAATTCATGTTATTTTGCTTTAGGGGCAGGGCCCGTATTCCGTTCCTACCTACCGAGAACTGTCAGTTCGATAAGCGTCTTTGCGCAAGTTTTTCATATCGTGTAAAAGCTGCGCCGACACCGTTAAAGCGGAACAGAATACGGCCCCAGGGCGTTTCTATTTAAATGATGGTCGAAAATCATTGCATTGTTTTTCCAGGTTACCTGTGCAAGCAAGTCCTTAAAAAATATAAATCCTGCTCGGCGTGTGAAGAAGCCGTGAGATTGAAGACCAGCTGCGGATCCTCGGAGTCGCAACTGGTTCAAATAAAATCACCCGGTGGTCTGATTCACGCAAATCTCCATTTTTTAAATCTGATCCGTCATATTGAAGCGTCGTTTGCAAAATATTCCTCTCGTGCTGATGTCTTCGATGTAACTTTCGATGAAGTATTTGATTCTTACACCTTCACGTTTCCCTGTAAAGAACATGCATCTGAAATCCTATCTTATGCAATAGTTTACTATATAAGACTAAGAATGAGGCAAAACGCTCACCAGAAAAATTTAAAACTGAAAAAAAATTTGTTGTTAAGAAAAAACTGTCCAAATTGACTAATGAATAAGGTGCTTACGTTTCACTTACGTAAGCACCTTATTCATTAGTCAATTATATGACAGTCATATATCGCTGTGTAATATTATGTGCTTTAGCCCTAACTCAATAATGTTGTTTCTTACCTTGCAATACTTTCTTGCATGCAGCCAAACACTGTCCATTTCAACTTCAGAATACCTGCGAAAAATAAAATAAAATGGCAAAAATTGAATGATTGAAAGTTCATTCCCAATTCAAAGTTTGCACCTAACTCCTTACACATAGACACATTAACGCTGGCACCATCGAAAGTCAACGAATGTACGTGTATATCAATTTTCGTAAGTAATTCTAAACAGTTTCTAAGAACGCTCGCTCTTTCTTTTCCACTTAGAGAGTTGATCAAAAAGTAACCTATCGGGACCTTCCAATGCGCGTTTAAGGCTACAAGCATGAAAACCAAGGCACTTCTAGCTTGCAATGGCTGATCTGAATTTGTACAGTTATTGAAAAATCTTCATAACCATAATACCGATTTCCATCGTATTCGATCTGCTGACGGATGCTAATTTCATCTATAACTAAGTTGCAAATTATTGGTTTATCGGTATTCTGAACTTTACATTGTAGAGCTTGCAAAACTTCGTCAGTAAATCCAGGTCGTCCATTGATTGACCTATACTATTTGCGAATTGTTGAAGATTCCGGTAGAAGGTTTTTGAACGTTTTTCGTACGTATTCGTAGGCTTTGTTTGAATAAAAATTCAAAGTCAAAGCAAAGGCTCGTAATTCAGCGGAGTACCTACTCTTCATTTTTCCTTTCCGCTTCAGAACTTCATGCATGATTTCTGGGATTTCACCCTAAATACAATAATCAATCCTTCCTATATGAAACTTATTTACATGTTTAATTCAATTTTTATATTCTCCAGAGAGCATAATTCCAGATAATATATTTATGTACAATTGTAACCGAGGTAAATTTGAACTCCATCCGATTGTAGATATATAACCGATTATAGTTTTTAATAAAATACAAATTACTGAAGTTATCGTCATGATCCGAGTCAAGGAAAAGAAAAAAAGACAAGTTGACATTCTGACAAACGGCTCTATCTTCATCAGAACTCGTCGTTGAAGTTATTGTGTAATATGTACTAGGTGCGCAACTAAGTTTCCGGGTTTCACACATAGATGGCACCAATAACACATGTACTCGACTTACATGTCTGAAGTTGTCTGAAGTTATAGCTTGGACATCTGTTAACAATAACCAGTCGTTATATAAACACATATCGCAACGCAAAAATATTTTTTCTAACAACGGAGATGTCGAGTTTTGTGCCAAATAAACAGCATTTGCGGGAAGCTTTGCTTTTCTGCTTTAACTTGAAAAAAAAATGCAGCTGAAGCACGTCGTTTGCTTGAGGAGGCCTACGGCGAACATGCACCATCGAAAACTACCTGTGAAGATTGGTTTAAACGCTTCAGAAGTGGCGATTTCGACACTGAGGACAAGGAGCGCTCCGGAAGACCAAAAACAATTGAGGACGCCGATCTGCAAGCGTTATTGGATGAAGATGATACGCAAACACAAGATCAACTTGCGGAGGCATTAAACATGACTCACCAAGGTATTTCCAAACGTTTACATGCCATGGGAAAAATTAAAAAGAAAGGAAAATGGGTGCCGCATTAGTTGACTGAGAGACAGATGGAAAATCGAAGAGCCACTTCCGAAATTTTGCTTTTGCGGCATGAAAGAAAAAGTTTTCTTCATCGAATTGTTACTGGCGATGAGAAGTGGATATATTTAGAGAATTCCAAACGCAAAAAATCGTGGCTTTCACCTGGTGAAGAATCAACATCGACGGCACGGCCAAATCGTTTTGGAAAGAAGACAATGCTCTGCGTTTGGTGGGACCAGAAAGGAATCGTGTACTATGAGCTGCTGAAACCGGGCGAAACTGTCAATGGGCATCGCTCCCGACAACAACTGATCAATTTAAACCATACATTGCTCGAAAAACGGCCAGAATGGGACACGAGACACGAACGAGTGATATTGCAGCACGACAACGCTCCGTGCCATCGCAGTTCCATCGTCCAGGACACCATCAAAACGCTGAAATGGGATCTGCTACCGCACCCGCCGTATTCGCCAGACCTGGCGCCTTCCGATTATCACTTGTTCCGGTCGATGGCGCATGGCTTGGCTGGGCTACACTTGACCAATTTCGAAGAAGTGCAAAATTGGTTGGATGAATGGTTTCGGTCCAAAGACGCGTCGTTTTATTGTCGCGGTATTCATGTATTGCCAGAGAGATGGCGAAAATGTATAGCTAGCGAGGGACGATACTTTGAATAAACCATTTTTTGTATTTTTCTTGAAATTTTCCATTTTTTATTGATAAAAAAACCCGGAAACTTAGTTGCGCACCTAGTAAAATATGGAATTATGTCTATCATTTGAAGGTTAACCTTCAATTGGCGGTCCGAAATCACACCCAACTTTAAGGGTTTTTCTTTGGATAATGGTTAACCTTCAAGTGATAGTTAACCTTCAATTAATGGTTAATCTTTAAAAATGACGGCATAAACCCTAAAAATATGAACCCTCAAATGAAAGTAACGCCCAAAGAGAATAAACCCCATATTTAAATGTTCTCAATTTGCTTCCGCCGATAATACATACCCGCAAAAGAGAACATCACCACACACTATGCAAAGTTTATATATATATATAGTTGCATTAATATTTTTAGACACTATAATTTTTAAGAAATTATTACTTTTTAAACATAGTTTTTGTTGGAATAGATTTCACGGTTTTTAAATAAAATAAACACTTTTTATAGTCAGAAACATAAATATTATTTATTTAATTAATACAGTTTTACATATCAAATGGTAAATGAGATATTATGTTTAAACGTTTTGTGACACTAAAATTAATTCTAATGTCACAAAAATATTTGAACACTCAGTATGCTTTATGATTTAGTGGTTCTAGGAAATCGGTTAGACTATTTTCTAAGCTTGTTTGTAAACATGAGATGTGTGTGACTTACTTCGGTGAGTCAATTTTACTTGAGCATTTATACAGACCACATGAATAAATAAATTAACGCTAAAAATGGGACGCAAAGGTAGAAATATTTCATTTGATAAATGCCAGCTTGTTTACAAACAAGCTTAGAAAATAGTCTAACCGATTTCCCAGAATCATTAGATCATAAAGCATATTGAGTGTCCGAATATTTTTGCAACACCAGAATTAAACATAATATCTCATTTACCGTTTGATATAAAACTATATAAAACTATAAAACGTTTGATGTAAAACTATATTAATTAAATAAATAAAATTTACGTTTTTGTAAACTATGAGTATTCATTTGATTTAAAAAACCATAAAACTTTTATTTCAACAAAAACTAGGTTTAAAAAGTAATAATTTCTTAAAAATTATGGTGTCCAAATATTAATGCGAGTAACTGTTAAATATAAACACATTAAGTAGTGGTGTCACCCAGAAAATGGTGACGCATAAGTTTTCGCAAGGGCCCATCTATGGGTGACGGTTTTACTTACTAGTAGCTACGATTTCGTCATTTATAACCATATTGAATGAAAACAATAAAACCTCATTTTGTAATGCACGGAATACTTTAACCAATATCGAAGAAAAAAAATCGGTTTACATAGAAAATTACGTTTGAATCTCACCTCGAGCTACTGTGCTTCGTCTGTCGCATCTCTTCTTCGTCTTTTTCGTCATCCTTGTCCTCCTTCTCTTTCAGTTTTTCTACTTGTTGGATACCACTTGCAACAAAATTAATCGGCGCTGTATAATTCTTAGGGCCCAAACACACAGACAAGCCACTTTATAGCGCTACAGAAAAGCGCTAATTATACAAGAAATCACTCGACTGAATGGGCTCGTACAGACGGGCCATTTTGTGACGCCACAGAGAGAAGCGTCACACAGAGTCCACAGACAGTCTACACTACTGTGTTAACTCGTGTTAACTTTAATCGTTCGCGATCCAACCTATTTCCCGCACGATCTCTGATAAGGAGAGGAAGGGATCCGTAAATGATTCGTACATTCGTTCGATTAATATTAAAGATACAATAGTTCAATTTATTCCGTACTGAAATACACGACCGTCTGCTCTATGTTCAGCCATGTACTGACTGTCTCTGACCACGAGAATACGAGATGAAGTCCCGTACTCTCTCTACTCCTTCGAGCTACTCTCGCGCCATCTCTCGTTTGTTGAACGTTAACACTCGGCCTTTCCTGCTTTGATGACTCGTCCTCGAGGCATGAGTGTAACGTTTCTTAAAGTTGATAATCTTGAAGTCGCACTAGAAGTTTTCTCTCCCGTTGCGGTCGTTGCTTCCTATCTTTCTTGGATGATTTTCCTTCTTTTAATAGTTCCTTTTCCGGTTCTTTCTCTTGTGGTAGTTCCTCTTCCGGTTGATCTCCCTCTATTGTGCTTTCGACTTTCACATCCTTTTGTTCGTCATCGCTCTTCTGTTCGTCTTTATTAGGTCCATAGTAGTCGTCATCGGTATCCAAGCCTGGCCAACCTTTTAACTGGGAGGCGTGTGCCGTCGTCGCGTAGACGCGACCCTCTTCGGTTCTCAAATCGGTCACTCGATACGTGTCGCCTGGTAAAATTTACGTTATAATTAACGGGCCTCTAAATCGGTTTTGCATTTTTCGACTTCCTCCCGTAGTCACCGGAGCGCTGCGCATAAATACCAATTCTCCTACGTCGTATTTCGGTGCAGGGTATCTATGCTGATCGTACCTGGTCTTCATAGATTGTTGCGTCCTCAGGATATTTTCTCGTGCTTCCGCTTGCATCTCGGTAGGGTCGTGCCAAGGTATCGTATCTTCATGCTGTATATTTCGTAGCCGTTCATCTCCTGATTCGAACTTATACCCATGGAGCATTTTGAATGCAGATTTCCCTGTTGATTTATTAAGAGTAATGTTGAGATCTCGTTCTACCAGTGGTAACTGTTTCACCCAGTCTCGACGATCTTCTTCTTGACATTTCATTATCAGGGTGGGGAGAACTGTGCGGTTTACTCGCTCCACCTGACCGTTTGCTTGTGGATGTCGTGAAGAATTTAGGATGTGCTGAATCCCTCGTTGCCTACAAAATTGCTCGAACTCTTGCGACGTAAAGCACGTTCCTCGATCGCTGATAATCTTTGTCGGTGTTCCTTTCTCAATCTCGAACATCGTCAGTGCCTTAATTACCTCGCTGGCATTCGTGGTTTTGGTGGCAAAAAGCCTTGTCATCTTCGTCAAATTGTCAATCAGTACTAGTAAACAAGTAGAAACCTACACATTGCTTACTTATAGTTTTTAAGTAAGCAAGTAGAAACTTGTACATTGTTTCCTTATAGTTTTTAAGTGTGCAAGTAGAAACCTGCATTGCTTTCTTTATTTTAAGCTTGTATTTTATTCAATGCATAATTATTTGTATTTATTTGTTTTGGCTTCCTCATAGAGGAAGCTTTGTGAGCGAAGGTTAAACAATATTTAAACAATATTTAAACAATATTTAAACAATATTTTAACAATATTTAAACAATATTAAAATTATATAATTAGTTTTACGGAGTGGGTACTAAGACTGCCTACTCTAACCCTCCTCCTTTCTCAGGCCGGGCTTGAGACCGTCCAAGGCGGAGTTAAAAAAAAAATATATAAAGAAAAATAATAATCCTATAATATCAAATTTCTAGTAATTTAGTATATATCACTTAATTTGCACGATTTCTTATATGTGCATATTGTAGGATACACTACTGCTTTCCGTTTTGTAAAATAATCCTTTTTGTTGGCTGTTTGCAATCCTCGAATCCTTCATTTCCATATTTTTGCATTTTTAAACACTAGAGACTATTGGTAGTCTGAGACACCAATACATATATTGTATTATATACTGTATTATACAGAGTGTCCGCAGTTTGGCAGTATAAAACACTAACAAAAATTGTCTTAAAACTTATATTAATCCGATTTGCCTTAATCTACCCTAAGTTATTGGATGGATAGCCGATCCTCAAAACCGATCCTCAAAAAATTTAAATTTGACGTTTTTGAACATAAGCAACACATTGGTATCAAAAACTCAAAAAACAATTTTTACTTCGGTCTTTTCTACCCCTATTTTATATATAATTCTTTTAAATTCGGTTGATTAGACTTAGCTTTATTTGCGATCAAAATTATAGACCTTTGATCGCGTATAAAGCTGGTTCTAATCAACCAATGGCATCGAAAACTCAAAAAACAATTTTTACTTCGGTCTTTTCTACCCCTATTTCATATATAATTCTTTTAAATTCGGTTGATTAGACCCAGCTTTATACGCGATAAAAGTCCATAATTTTGATCGCATATAAAGCTAAGTTTATATGCAAATTATATATGAAATAGGGGTAGAAAAAACTGAAAAATATAATAAAATTAGAAATAAATCGATATCTCAATATTTGCGGAAGTTAGAGCAACCACGGACATTTTTTAAAAAATTCAAAATTTTTTTAAAAAAGAACCTTTTTACCGATCATCGCCAAATTCAATACCAACCTTCCTTGAATGATACTCTATCGATTAAAAAAAAAACAGCCCGATATCTCAATATTTGCGGAAGTTAGAACAACCACAACATCAAATGTGCACATACACACACACATACACACACACACATACGGACATTTTTTTAGGCGATATTTCGACGTTTTACAACGATCTGAACATATTGGCAGAAAAAACTCAAAAACCAATCTCTTCGTTGGTTTCTTCTACCCCTATTTCATATATAATTCATTTAAATTTGATTGACTAGACCCAACTTTATGCGCAATCAAAGGTTCATATATGAAATTTACGAAAACAAAGCTTCCTCTATGAGGAAGCAATACTTCTTTCTTCCTGCGCCCGTAATTAGCGGTCCTCGATGATCAACATGAATCACTTCGAATGGTCTTCGTCCTGGCGGAATCGGGTTGAGGAGCCCTGATTGTCGCCCTGCGGGTATCTTGATCATGATGCACTCAAAACAATTCTTGATGTGCCCTCGAATGTACCTCCTCATCTTAGGAAACCAGTAGTTATCTTGAATTCCCGCAATTACCCGGTCGAGTCCAAAATGTCCTTTCAAATCGTGGTACTTTACTGCTAAACTCTTTCTCATACTCGTCGGGACCACAAACACGAGCTTCGTCGTACCATCTGATTTCGTTTGTAGTCGTCTGTATAATATACCATTACTTAACTCGAATCCGCGAACAATACCCTTTTCCTCAGCCGTACGGTCTTTTTCCGTTTTTATAAAAATTGCTCTCTTCAGTCGTATCTCCGGATCACCGTGTTAGAAGATGGCAACTTGGTCCTCTTCCGTGAGTGTCGTCATAACCTCGTATTTTTGTTCGAAAACTTCGTCGAGCGTGTCTTGACCTTTTTCTTCGGGACATCGGCTTAAAGCATCGACGTGAGCTAGGCGTGCCCCCGCTCGATATCGTATTTCCGCGTCAAAGTCTTGAATCAGGTTAAACCATCGTATAGCTTGAGCATTCTTCGATCTGGATGTGTTTAAATACGTAATAGCCTCACAGTCCGTCACAATCGTAAACGGAATTCCAATAAGAAATTGACGTAAACGTTCTAGACTCCAAACAATGGCTATCAATTCCAGTCGCGACGAATGATAATTGCTTTTATCTGGCGTAGTCTTCTTGCTGACACAGTACACTAGATGTAAGGCTCGATCGTTCCCTTCTTGCAATAGCATCCTCGCTAAGCCAAGGGTGCTCGCATCTGTGTGTAGTTCGGTCCTAGCCTTCAGGTTATACAATTGCAGCACCGGTTCGTTTATCAGTGCCTCCTTCAAATCTGCAATCGCGTCGTCCTGTTCCTTCTCCCATTTGAATGGTTGATCTTTTCTCGTTAGCCGACTCAATGGCTCGGCTCTCTGGGCATATCGTGGGATAAAACGTCTGAAGAATCTTGACATACCAAGAAACCGTCGTACTTCGTGCACATTTCGTGGAGTTTCGTAGTGTACGATAGATTGTACTTTTTGGGGGCTTGGTCGTATTACGTTTTTGGATATGACTAATCCAAGATATTCTATCTTGACTTTTCCAAAATGGCATTTGCGTAAGTTTAGCGTCAATCGAGCGTTTCGTATGGCTTCAAACACTTCGCGTAAGCGTAGAAACATTTCTTCCCAATCCTTCGCTGGCACTAAGACATCGTCCAAATAGCGTCGTGATTTCGTACCTTTTAAAGCCATTTCTATCAGTCGTACAAATTCGTAAGGATTGTTTCTGAGCCCGAACATCATTCAATTGCATTGATATGTCACGTCCTGCGTCACAATTGCTGTTTTCGGCTTCGACCTTTCCGTCAGTGGTACTTGTAAAAATCCCTGGGCCAAATCGAGAGTAGTAAATATCTCATTATCCGTTAACTCTTCTAGTTGGTCGTCAATCTCCGGCATCGGAAATTCTTTCTTGATCGTTTGTTCGTTCAATCTTCTGAAATCTACAACAAGTCTTGGCTCTCCGTTCTTTTTCCATACTATCAGTACAGGACTAGCGTATGGCGATCGAGTCTCGCTTACTATCACGTGATCTTCCCAGTCTTTCAAAATCGTCCTGATGGCCTCTCGATTCTTCTGAGATGCTTTATATGGTTTCTGCCGAAAAGGGCTGCTTCCTGGCTTTTCTTCGATATCGACCTTCCATCAGATGCGTTAGTCCAAGCTCCGCCAGATTCATCGCAAAGCAGTCCCGGAACTCGTTGATTAGGGCTACAATCGGTCTCTCGTTTCTTCCGTGGTGTCTTCATCAATATTGACTTCTTCAATCTTTATTAAGTTTGATGGTGGTACCGCTGATTCACTCGCCTCAAGCCGCTGCACAGCTTTCCCTCGACCAATCACGTCTCCTCGATGAATTTCTATTTTATCGGCGCTCGTATTGGTCACGGCAATTTTCGTGACACTGTCTTGAATCTGTAGTAACTGCGCAATGGGCCCGTCTCGATTAAGCACCATTTCTCCGTTTGCTATGTCTCTGTCACTAATAGCATTAATGAAACAAATCTCGCCGCGTGGCAACGATATTGATTCGTTTGTTCGTAACTCGATTTTTCCATCTTCATCGATCTCGATCTCTCGAAATGGATTGTCGTCCCGATAGCCGAATTTGAGAATCTCCCCGACGCGGATGTACGCGATGTCTTTCAATTCAGTAAACGTACGCCCGATAAACATCTCTACGGGTTATGCGTCGTCCGACACCTCATGTACCGTGACTTTTTTGTCTACTATATCATCAACGCTAAGTTTGGTAATTATGCATATTAAGACCTCACTCGCCAATGACCTTGACCTTGACATATGTTGTCAAAGTCACCCTCCTGAGTGACCTTCAGAAGGTTTTAGCCGGCGGTCGTTATTCGTTAAAGAGTTAAAGTATTAACAAAAGAAAGTTTGAAAAATATAGCAGCTATTTTGAGTATTGGAAGGCATAAATGACTAATATATACATATGTCGAAATAGTTCACGCATACACTTTCCACGCGAAACGAGGTGCCACATGGGTTCGTGGCGTGCTTTACGAGCTCGTTTAAGTAAAGGTGTCCTATGTTTATACTTTTATGTAAACAAAGCTTCACATGAGATTCACCTGTACGCAGCTCTTGGTATGTCACTCAGTATTGAACGTTTGTTGAACGTTAACAAGTGATATCCTGATATCAGATTAGAGACGCTGCTCGCTGCCACTGCTGCCAGGCGTATGGAGGGAGTGGCGCACACAAGGGAACAGCTATAGAGAAGCGCCACTCGTGCAGACATGCACTTTATGGCACTTGTATCTGTGCTAGAGTCGCTCTAATCAGATTAATCAGAATCTGGCCAACTTGCAATTCTGGCAAAATTCTGCGAAAGAGAAGGATATAAGAGAGAAAGAGAAAGCGATATACATTCATATTGCTTCCTCTTTCTCTCTTATATTTCTTTCTCTTGCTTTTGCCAAGAAATGGCAAACCAATCAAAAGTTGTTACTGTATGGCCAGACTCTGATTAGAGGGACTCTAATCTATATAGGAGTTTGTGACGCTTCTCTGTGGCGCTCAAAGTCTTGAATAATCTGGCAGATAATTCATCTTCATCTCTGTCGTCTGTCCATATATTCCTATTTATTAATATAAAAAGTGAACTCCCGGATGACCAAATCTGTCAAGATTCACATAATACAATTATACAATATTAATACAATTCCTTTCAGTCTTTTAAATTTTTGGTGCACATTGTTAAACGCTATACCGTAAAACTCTCCTTTTATTTTGTTAATAAATATTTTATTTTGTTAGTAAATAATCATATATCAGGAGATTTAAAAAATAGTTCTTAGTATACATTTTACAGAGATAAAAAATCGCGTCTTTACCAAAAAGTTATATTCATTACTAATAAAACTACTTGTTTTTTACATAATCTTACTTGTGTATAATACATTGTTAGCATATATACTACAGATTGTGATAATAAGATATTATAACAGTAGGATTGTGATAATATGTGTAATTATTATTTTAATAATAAAATTATAATATTTATAAAGAAAAAATATACAGTGCCCGGGAAAAAAAACCCTTATAACGTCTTATATGTTCATATAAGAAGCGGTCTTATATGCTCATATATGAATTTTGGCCGCATAAGATCTTATATGGTCATATATGATTATATAAGATTATATAAGGACATATAAAAAATATCTCTTATAGTGTGTTATATGCTCATATAAGAAGCTATCTTATCATATATGAATTTTGGTCTGATAAGAGTTTATATGGTCATATATGATTATATAAGATTATATATAAGGACATATATATTTAAATAAGTTTTAGAATATTGTTATATATTTTCAAATGTTATTTTTTAAGCGTGCCATTTTATTATAAGAGTGGACTTTACGATATAACTGATACAAAAATTGTGTCGCTCCGAGACAGCGTCGCGCGAGAATAGCGCGAGACAGTGTCGTGTCTTTTTGATGCCGTTTTTATTAGTAACACTGTTTGTCAAATTTTAAATACGAGAAACAGATCACATTGAATGCCATCTATCGGATACTTTGAGATGCAATATTCTGATCTGATCATATATAATCTTATATGACTATATCATTTCATATACGATTATATTATTTTCAGTTTAAATTATGAGGTATGTTTGCAAAATAATTAATATATTTTCCGTAATCCGGATTTTAATAATATGTCGTGCGTATTTTATGTTGTAATTGCGTTCTAAATTGTAAGACACTGAAGATGGTTCGATGTTGAATCAAAACGTTTGTATTTTTTGATATTAATGTGGAATATATTAACGCTTACACCTTGTTGCTGCTCGATGCTCCTTTATTTTTGTAATTTTTAATATTGTGAGCTTTCTATATAGATCATATTTTATACGCGGGCTAGACATTCGTTTTTTCAATTTTATTAGACATAACTTTGGTAGTTTTATTTGTTTTATTGTTAAAGACTGCGCGAAACTGTTTCAATCGCATACTAAGACACGACTACGGATTAAATTCATTAAAGCATGTATTAGACATAATTTAATGAAATATCTTAACTTAAATGTAATCCGGATTTTAATAATATGTCGTGCGTATTTTATGTTGTAATTGCGTTCTAAATTGTAAGACACTGAAGATGGTTCGATGTTGAACCGAAACGTTTGTATTTTTTTATATTAATGTGGAATATATTAACGCTTACACCTTGTTACGGCTCGATGCTCCTTTATTTTTGTAATTAATTAATATATTTGTTTATAAGAACTATAATATATATTATATAACAGTTAGTTAGTTAGTTAGAAAGATACTTTATTACCCCATGGGGTCCAAAAGGGCGTTTTGTAGGGACGTACCCAACCCTGTACATTTATCTATACGTATCATGAAGGCTCTGCCATGCCTAGGCTCATTGGCGTTTTTCAGGGACGTACCCAACCCTTTACAATAATCAAGGCTAACAAAAAAACAAAAACAGAATCAAAACCAACTGAAGATCAATCTATCTCATATTCGAACACCGGATCAGAGACAACCAAATAAATAAAATAAAATAAACTCGGAAAGCAAAAATCAAAATCAAATTATAGTTTATCTTCTCGCTGAGAGTTGATACCAGTAGTCCGATACAACTCGGGGAGCGCGACGCGGCACTTCGCGCAGGCTGGTACTTCTGAGGACGGCCCATTGCTCGACGAGTCGACGAGTCGTCCTCCCGGCTCAGCTGAGGCTCAGTCATCACCTCCGCTTATCTTTTCCCCGCCACTGCCCCTCCCGCAGCTCCGCGGCGCCTCCGCGCTCCTGTACACCCCACGTCGCCGAGCGTGACGGCCGAGCACGCTACTCCCGCTCTCTTCGGTCTCCCCGCTGTTTCAGTTCTGCCCCTGGGGGCCCTAAGTCGCCTCTCCTCCAGACTGTTATTCGACCTTTCAGCGATGCATGCTATACTGCTCGTCTCCGCCACACACTCGGGATATCGTGGATGCCGCTCCGCGGTGAGCCGCAACTTGTCGGTCCAGCGGGCAACCCGGCTCTCGCAACCACCGGATGGCTCTTCGCTTCCCGAGACTTCGTCATCTGATCCCGCCTTGTTCTCCCCTGGCCTCCTCCTCCTGACGCTTGTTACTTCCTTCTTCTTAGTCAGCCTTTGTTTTCCTTTTCTCCTCGTCTGTATCCATTAGTAGACTGTCCTCAAGCTTGCTTACTATCTCCTCTTCTTCGGTTCTTTTTAATCTCCCGCCATCTTCTTCCCTCCTCTCCTTTCTCTTTTTCTTCTCCTCTCCTTTTTTGATCCTTCTTTCTATGGATTTATCTTCGTCCATCTTAACCTTTAGTCTGCTTCCTGCCCTCCTCCTCGCGTCTAATATCCTCCATTTCTCTTCTTCGCTACCCAACTTCACCAGCATTGTCAGCCATTCTCCTCTCAGCCCTATCACGCTTACTTCCTTCATTTCTGCCTTTATCTTCAGGTCCTCTGAGAGCAGTTGCCTCACCTTCTCCCAATTCGTTCCCTTTCCCATCCATCTGTTCCTCTCTATCCTTATTATTATGTTCTTCCTCCTTCTCTCGTCCTCGTTCTTTTCATCGTCATCGGACCACCACTTCCTTTCGTTTCGCCTGCCTCTGCTCTCTGCGCTGTCGTCTCTCTTCCTTTTCCCCATACCCTGTTCAAGTTTGCGTACCTTTCTTCTCAGGCTTTCAATCTCCTCCCTTTGGTCCTTTATTTCTTCCTTCAGTCCTCTTATTATTTCCTTTGTTTGCTCCCTTATCATTTTCTCCAGCGTCTCTTCCTCTACTGTCACACTCGCTCTGAACTCCATTCCTTTCCTTTGTCTTGTGTTCTTCTTCTCTCTGACCTTATCTGTAATTAAATGCTTATCTTAGCCATCTTCTACGTAACCTCTTTTTCGTTCCTCCTCCCTCCCCCCCGCCTCATCTCCTCTATCGCCTTCATCCATTCCTCCCCCTCTCCCTTTTCATCCAATATCCTCCCCACTACTTCCTGCCAACTCTCTCCCTCCCAACCCTCCCATCTCGAACACTCCTCCCAGACGTGTTCCCACCTCTCCTCCTTCATCTCACATATCCTGCATTTTCTATCTTCCTCTTTTCCCCAGTATAGTCCCTCCCTGACCTCGTTGCCCAGTCTAAACCTTGCAATTCTGCTCCATCTTGCCTCCTCCCAACCCTTCTCTAGATAATCCGGAATCCCATCCTTCCTTATAAACTTATACCACCTGTTGTATCTCGATTCCATAATCTTTCCCATCCCTTCTTGCCTTTGCTTCGATTTCTCCTTATGTTCTAATGCCTCTTCTGTCAGTTCCTCCTCCCCTCCTATTTCTACCCCGATACCTTCCAGGTAATCCTTTCTCTCCTGCTCCCACCTTCCTATTATCCATTCCTTCTTCCATCTGTCTTTCATTTCTTCCAAGCATTTCCTCGCTATTTCTCCTCCTTTACCCTCTTCCAATTTTCTTTCGAATTTCCAAGCTCTCTTGCTTGCCCTGGTTCTCATTTTTTCCCTTTCTAGTTCATCTCTGACCGTGTACCCTGGGGTCCTCCAGTTTAATCCGAGTGTCCATCTTAGGTATCTCTCGTGTATCCCCTCTACCTCCCTCCTTTCCTTCCATCCCCATATTTCTGCTCCGTATCCCAGCACCGTCCATATCAGTGTGTCTCTTTGGATAAGAGGTGGAGCAATGGGAATGCAGAGAAGGAAAAAGAAGGAAAGGATAAGAAGAAGAAATATATGGAGTGAAGAAGGAAGAAAACAATTCGTTGGGAGGCTAGGAAAGATAGGAGGAAACAAAGAGTTACAGGAGGAGATAGAGGAAGGGGTGTCGAAGATAAGGGGAATACTAGAGGAAAATGAAAAGGAGGAGGGCCGGGGAGCTAAAAAGAACAGAAGAGGATGGTGGGATAAAGAATGCAAGGAGAAAAAGAAAGAAGCGAGGGGAGAGCTAAGAAAATGGAGAAAAGGAAAGGGAGAGGTGGAGAGATATAGAGAAGGGAGGAGGAAATACAGAGAAGTATGTGAAAGAAAGAAAAAGGAAGAAAAGGAAAGAATGATTAGAGAGATTGGAGAGGCGAGATCGGAAGTTAAGGTATGGGAACTGATAAGAAGAGTAAGAAAAAGAAGAAAGAGGATAAACAAAGACATAAGGCTGGAAGAATGGAAAAAATACTTCATGGAGCTAATGGGAGGCGTGGAGAACAGAGTGGTGAAAGGAGAAGGAGGGAAGGACAGACGAGAGGAGGAAGAAATAAAGTTGGAGGAGGTAAGACACGTAATAAAGAAACTAAAAACAGGAAAGGCAATAGGCAAGGACGGAATTCCGAACGAGGCATGGAAATATGGAGGAGAAGAGATGGAGAGATGGGTATGGGAAATATGTAAAAGGGTATGGAGGGGAGAAGGCTGGCCGGAACAGTGGAAGGAAGGTGAGATAATACCACTAGTGAAAAAAGGAGAAGGAAAAGAGGTGAAGGACTACAGAGAAATAACGATCATGCCCTCAATGTATAAGATATACACGGCGGTATTAGCAGAAAGGATAAGAAAAGAAGTAGAAACGAAGAACTTGATTCCCGATAACCAAGCAGGATTCAGAAAAGGAATGGGGACGATGGACCAGATATTCGCGTTAAACTACCTGATAAACAGACACCTAGGAAAGGAGAAAGGGAAGATGACAGTTCTATTCGTGGATCTCAAGGCGGCGTTTGATTCAGTAGATAAGGAAGTACTAATCAAGGCAGTGAAAGAAAGAGGCGTGAGGAAAGGACTGATAGACAGAGTAGAGGAAGTTCTGAGAGAAACAAAAAGTAGCGTAAAAAGGGGAGAGGAAAAAGGGGACTCATTCTGGATGGCGAAGGGATTAAGACAGGGCTGCCCGTTAAGCCCGATATTGTTTAACTTGCTAATTGCAGACATAGAAGAATACATAAAGAAAGGCGGATGGGGGGGTATGAGATTAAAAGGGGAAAAGGTATACACCCTAATGTATGCAGATGACATAGCAGTTCTAGCGGAGGAGGAACAGGACATGAGATCCATGATAAGCAGGCTTGAGGGGTATCTAGACAGGAAGGGTCTAACGCTGAGTACAGAGAAGACAAAGATAATGAGATTTAGAAAAGGAGGAGGAAGGAAGAAGAAACATGACTGGAGATGGAAGGGAAAGAAATTAGAAGAGGTCAAAGAATTCAAATATCTGGGGTACACATTGAAGACGAATGGAGGGCAAGAGGCGCATATTAGAGAGAGAAGAAGGAAGGCAGCAAGAGTAATGAGAGAAGTGTGGGGGATAGGGAAAAGGATGTGGAAAAAGGACTGCAAGAGAAGGATATGGCTATATGACACACTGATATTATATAACAGTTTTTTTCACGAATTATTACTGGTAATTTCACTGTTTACAAAAATATTTAATAAAAATTAATATGTCAATTAAAAAAATTAAGTATCTTATGCAAAATTAGAAAAAAAAGAAAACTTAAAATAACATATAAGCAATGAGAAGTGCCGTTTTCGGTCGAAGCGGATCTTGATGCTTAATAATATTTCACAATATCAATTATTATTAAATACATGTTTCAGTTTTTTAAATTGGCACTGCGTGCCAATATGGACTTTGTCGGACTTAAAACGCAATTGTGTAAACTGAAACTAGAAATAATATATTTCATATTAATTTGATACAGTTTCAAGTAAAATAATATACTAGAAAAATATTTATAACAGTTATACAAATTTATATGGATAGATCCATTATAGAGTATATATTCATATATGATTATCTTTAACCTTATAAATATACTTTTACATGATCACACATGATAATATACTAGTATATAAAACCATATATGACAATATAAAGTTATACTTAAAGAGATTTAGCCATATAATATTGTTCAAGATTATATTTCCATTTCTTATATGACTTATATATAATATATTTACTAATATGAACAAATAAGAGGTATTTTTTCCCGAGTATATAATCATATATGCTTATATATGGCTATATATAATTATATACTCTCATATATGGCCATATAATATTGTTTAAGATTATATTTTCCATTTCTTATATGATCATATATAATCATATATCTACTAATATAAACTAATATAAACTAATATGAATAAATAAGAGGTTTTTTTTCCCGGGTGTACATGTGCAAGCGTATACACATGGCCATTGTAGAATTCCTATAAGAGTTTTAATTTTCGGTTTTATATATATTTATTTTCGGTTTTGACCAGAATTACAAAATGTTATTTCGGTCGGACTCTATCTATGTTACTGAAAACATGAAAGGGACAAGATTTTCTGGGCGACAATGATGATGACGTTTCTTATGTAAATTTCCAGATTTAAAATTTGTGTTGCAATACTTCCACTCGTAAAACACGTAGAAAAAAAGGAAACACTTATTATCTTATTTCAAACCCAAGCTATCGATAGAGCCTACTCAAAACATGATCGGTCCAGCCGATTGAGATCCCATAATCTCAGGTATATATATAGTCGCAAATCTCCGGCTCGCGTAAATATACACAGAGCGGTCTAGTGCTGTGCGTGTACTTAGCGCGAGACACTATCGTGTATCTTGATAAAGTTTCGATATATTTCCTTTCATCATGCTCAAACGTTGTTCACTCTGTTATAATAAGTTACTATTTCTTTAGAAAAGCCTTTCACTAGAAAATACATTAATCAAATTTTTAATACCTAATAACAAATATATTTCAGAAATGTTTCTTAAATTCTTACTTTTGCCTTTTTTCAGTATTTTTATTATACACAACATGTCTACAAATATATCTCAATTAAAAAATGACTTACAAAACCGAAAATGCGGTCATGTTTTAGACGAGACAAATATAAGATATTCAAAAATACTTTACATACATCTAAAATAAAATTCATTAAAAACTATCTATTTCTATCCTCTTATTACATCATATAAATATTAACAAATTATGTGACTAAATTTTGTGGATGACACTCAGAAGTTGCTCTGTGCCAAAGGAGAAATGGGACAAATCATTTTTAATGTAGCCAGAATATTTAAAGAGGTCTGGGAGTAGGTTTTTTTAGTATAAGGGTGTCTTCCGCAGGCTGTATCGGATAGGTCTCTTATGTATTTTGTGTGTGGCACTTAGAAGTTGCTCTGTGCCAAAGGAGAAATAGGACAAATCGTTTTTAGTGTAGCCAGAATATTTAAAGTAATCCGAGGGTAGGTTTTTTGAGTATAAGGGTGTCTTCCGCAGGGTATATCGGATAGGTCTCTTATATATTTTATGTGTGGCACTTAGAAGTTGCTCTGTGTTAAAAGAGAAATGGGACAAATCATTTTCGGCGTAGCCAGAATATTTAAAGTGGTCCGGGGGTAGGTTTTTTGAGTATAAGGGTGTTTTCCGCAGGGTGTACCGGTACGGTCTCTTATGTATTTTGTGTGTGGCACTTAGAAGTTGCTCTGTGCCAAAGGAGAAATGGGACAAATCGTTTTTAGTGTAGCCAGAATATTTAAAGTGGTCCGGGGGTAGGTTTTTTTAGTATAAGGGTGTCTTCCGCAGGGTGTATCGAATAGGTCTCTTATGTATTTTGTGTGTGGCACTTAGAGAAGTTGCTCTGTGCCAAAGGAGAAATGGGACAAATCGTTTTCAGCGTAGCCAGAATATTTAAAGTGGTCCGGGGGTAGGTTTTTTAAGTATAAGGGTGTTTTCCGCTGGGTGTACCGGTTCGGTCTCTTATGTATTTTGTGTGTGGCACTTAGAAGTTGCTCTGTGCCAAAGGAGAAATGGGACAAATTGTTTTCAGCGTAGCCAGAATATTTAAAGTGGTCCGGGGGTAGGTTTTTTTAGTATAAGGGTGTCTTCCGCAGGGTGTATCGAATAGGTCTCTTATGTATTTTGTGTGTGGCACTTAGAGAAGTTGCTCTGTGCCAAAGGAGAAATGGGACAAATCGTTTTCAGCGTAGCCAGAATATTTAAAGTGGTCCGGGGGTAGGTTTTTTAAGTATAAGGGTGTTTTCCGCTGGGTGTACCGGTTCGGTCTCTTATGTATTTTGTGTATGGCACTTAGAAGTTGCTCTGTGCCAAAGGAGAAATGAGACAAATTATTTTAAAAAAATCGCTCCAGGAACGTTCCAAACTTCAACTACCTGAGGACCAGGGGGGGTCCGCGGCGCGGGGTACTCCATGCCCGATGAGAGCGGGGTCCGCGGGGAGAGGAAAGGAATCCGTGTTCTACGGCGTGGGACCCGCGGGGGGGATCCGCGTAGAGGGGTCCGCGGGGAGAGAGGGTCCGCGTTGACGGTCCGCGTTTTCGGGCGCCGCGGGGAGAGGGGGTCCGCTTGCAATGACCGCGTCGGTTTGCGGTGAAGGAGGGTCGCGTAACGTCACACGGCGCGCGCGCGGCCTCCCTCGCTGTTCCCGTTTCCCCTCGCGTTCTTTTTTTTTTCGCTGGGAAATCTTCGACTACCGGGTTCCCGGGCCCGGTGGCCCGGTATATGGCCCGGTAGCCCTCTCTTTATGGGAGGGAGGAAGACTCCCTCGCCTCGGGGGAGAGGGCGAAGATTCCCCTCGCGTTCTCTCTTAATAATTTATGTTAATATTTAAAATGTTCACTTTTTAAAAGTTTATTATTTTTAAACTTATTTAATTTATAATATGTCATATTATAATCTATCTCTTTTATATTTTATACTACTAGACAAATATTATTATAATTTTATTAAATAACCTTACTACTACTACTAGAGAAGGAAGCGGGGAAACAAATAATAAAATACATTCAAAAGTAAAATACATTTTTTAAATTTTATTTTTAAATATTTTACAAGCGCCGAACCAAAGATAGATATATACCATGTATGACGTTTATCTCGGCAAGGATACAGTTTTTAACAATTATTATGTAGTATTTTTTAAATTAATTTTACCAAATTTCCGGCTCATAAATGCGCATTCCGAATAAAATTTGTAAGTCGAATATGTCTTCCTCGCCGCTCTGCTCCTATATTAGATTGTTGGCTTCACGATCAATCGATCTGAAATAGCGAGTCCACCTTTGATGCTCAATATTCAAGAAGCCCTCGATTCTCACATCAACACGATATATCTGCGGTTGAAAACAGATTAAATAAAATTTAAAAAAAAATGTTAAATATATGAAGATATGAAGTATACATACCTGGCCGCGAGGAATTCGAATTCTCACCATGTCTGTAATGCGCACCTCAACGATGGGTATGTTATCAACCCATACTATCTGTAAAAGTTATATGCCGGTTAATATTTACAAATTTACACTTTATTCGCGAATTGTTATACACACCCCAGTCGCCGGATAGGATATTTAAATCACATTTTCAATATGAGCCATTATATAGCAATGTTATGTAACAAAAGATATGTAATAAAATGTATGTTTGCAAAAGAGAAACTGTGCTCTGACCTGAGACAGAGCTCAATTTATAGAAGTCAAAATATATAGAGAAAGGGTTGTACGTGATTTATCTGCGATATATTATAAAAAATTAGCTGTCGTGAAAAAATAATCTTCTACTTACCGTTGCATCTTGCAATCGCGGGTGAACACTCTGAACCGCTATCGAATAAAAATGTGAAGCAAGGATGTGCATGAATTATCTCCGGCATATTATATTATGTAAAAATGATACCTATTTTAAGGACACATCGCAACGTGTTTCACGATCGAACACGTGCAAAACTGCAAATTTTGAAAATAGCACCGATGTATGGCTGCTGCAGTTATACAATCAACTGCTATCGAATCGCTATCAAACAGCTTTCAAACAGCTTTCGGACATCTTTAAAACAGCTATTGAACATTTATCAAACAGCTCAAACATCTTCAAAACAGCTTTTGAACATCTATCAAACAACCTAAACATCTTTAAAATAGCTATTGAACAACTATCAAACAACTAAAACATCTTTAAAACAGCTATTGAACATTTATCAAACAACTCAAACATCTTTAACCCTTAAATGCCACCCGGGGTCCAGCGGACCCCAGACCCTTTAGAATGATATATTTTCAAATGTTCCCGCCAAATATGGAGCTCATATTTATTTATTTATTATTTATTATTTTTTTGATTTTGGAGCCAACATTTTAACTGTTGGCGATCTTAATTTTTTATACTATGTTGAAATTGAAATTTTAACAATATAAGCATTTTATTCTCTTTTCTAAGCCTTGAACAACATTGAAAATAATTTTCATAACTAAATATCAAAAAATCAATAAGTAAGGAGACATTTTTCATGCTGGGGTCTTTTAGACCCCATGTGTCATTTACGAGATTCTTGAGAGGTGTGGCATTTAAGGGTTAAAACAGCTATTGAACAACTATCAAACAGCTAAAACATCTTTAAAACAGCTATTGAACATCTATTAAACAACTCAAACATCTTTAAAACATCTTTAAAACAGCTTTTGAACATCTATCAAACAACTCAAACATCTTTAACACATCTTTAAAACAACTTTTGAACATCTATCAAACAACTCAAACATCTTTAAAACAGCTATTGAACAACTATCAAACAACTAAAACATCTTTAAAACAGCTATTGAACATCTATCAAACAACTCAAACATCTTTAAAACAGCTTTTGAACAATTATCAAACAACTAAAACATCTATAAAACAGCTTTTGAACAGCTCAAACAGCTATCTATATTATACTACAAACAATGTGGGAAAAGGAAATAAAACATTGTAACATTTATATATATAAAATAGTATAAGGACCCTCGAGATTCAATATAGGAAATGACGGGCCGCCAGGGTCAACGCAGATCCTTGTGCGTAAATGTAATAATTTGATTTATTACATTTATTACAACGTCCGGATAATGTACGGTTTGATGTACTAGAGGATAATAAATCAAGTTATTACATTTACGCACAAGGATCTGCGTTGACCCTGACGGCCCGTCATTTCCTATATATATATATATATATATATATATATATATATATACATACGTGCCTACCGAAAGTTCGGGGCCACCTAAATAATTTGTGAATGGTTTGAAATATAGGATTGAAATATAGGGATACAATTGGATCACAAAGTCTATTATTTAACCACAAAAACACCCATCTCCATACCCCCGGGGGACGGGGAGCCAAAAAATCTTAAATGGCATGTGGGGTTGAGTGAGGGCTCTTTCCGAGACGAAAACAACGCGAGGTCGCCGAGGGCTCTATGATTTTTTTTCGCAGAGTTATGATTATTTGAACATTTCTATTGAGATTTTGCGATAGCGAGAGCCCACGGCGACAACAGAAGAAAGATAAAAGGCTTCACGCGGGCTCGCGCGTTCCTGTGTGCGTGTGTGTGTGTGCGTGCGTGTCCGGCCAACCAAGGCAAGACCGCTAGCGTGTCCGGCCAACTGAGGCAAGACCGGGATGGGAACACTGCTGTATGTGAAGGAATAAAAACACTGATTAATTATTTTATCAAATGTTCAAATTGATGTCCTTCGACAACTTGGCAGTATCCTAAGCGAACGTAAAACGTATCGATAACGTTAGTCAAAAAATCGGGTGTGATTGAATTTGAAACGTTCACTATTTTTTCCCGCAGCTCTTCTAAATTTTCGGATCTAGTCTCATAGACCTTTGATTTCAAATACCCCCAGTAAAAAAAGTCTAATGGGGTCAGATCTGGTGATCTCGGTGGCCATTCTATTGTGCCTCTTCTACCAATCCATCGATCAGTAAAAACATCGTTGAGAATATTTCGAGCTTGCAGAGAAAAATGAGCCGGAGCCCCATCCTGCTGAAACCAAACATTGTGAAAAGCTTCTCCAACAATATCCTGAATAGCCGGTATCACTTGGTTTCTTAGCAAATTGCAATAATTTTGAAAATTTATGTTTCCTTCAATAAAAAACGATCCTATAATACAATTAAGCATTATTCCGGCCCAAACGTTAATCTTTTGAAGATACTGCGTGTGACTGTCTCTCATCCAATGCGGATTTTCATCTGCCCAATACCTCATATTCCGTCGATTTACAGAACCGTTTAATTAAAATGTTGATTCGTCAGAAAAACGGATCCAGTTGAAAAACTGACGATTATCAGCAAGTCGTGTCATCATTGTGTCGCAAAATTCCACTCTTCTGTCATAATCGTCTTCGGATAACTCCTGGACTAGATGTATTTTGTAAGGATGATAGTGATGTTTCTTCAAAATTCGATGGACTGATGTTGTGCTAATATCATTTTCTTGAGCTGCTCTCGAGACCGATGTATGGGTATTATCGTTTAAAGTTAGCAGAACATCTAAAGCTTTTTCGTCATTACTAGCATTTTTGGGTCTTCCACATCTAGGCGCATCTTTAATTACACCGGTTTTTTTAGAAACGACCAACAGTTCTTTCAACAGTTGACTTTGAAATTGGTTCACGGTCGGGATATGTGGCATTGAATAAATCCGCTACTTCTCGATAAGACCTTATTCTGTCGCCATACCCTCTCATCATCAATACAGTGATCCTTTCCGTATCAGTTAAATGCATTTTCTGACAATAGAAATGTACTAAAATGAAAAATACTAAAGCAAAAAAGATGTTAGACAAGCGCTCTGGAAAATCCAGACCTGTGTATACGACCGTGGTTTGAACTCAAAATCAATGCCCGTATGCCAGCGACCTATGATATGAAATGCAGTAGTTGATGTTTCCTCAAAGAGTTCTCACTTGTAAACTCATTATTTCACGCGGTCGCTTGTGCATTTTTGAGAGCGCTTGTCTAACATCTTTTTTGCTTTAGTATTTTTCATTTTAGTACATTTCTATTGTCAGAAAATGCATTTAACTGATACGAAAAGGATCACTGTATTGATGATGAGAGGGTATGGCGACAGAATAAGGTCCTATCGAGAAGTAGCGGATTTATTCAATGCCACATATCCCGACCGTGAACCAATTTCAAAGTCAACTGTTGAAAGAACTGTTGGTCGTTTCTAAAGAACCGGTGTAATTAAAGATGCGCCTAGATGTGGAAAACCCAAAAATGCTAGTAATGACGAAAAAGCTTTAGATGTTCTGCTAACTTTAAACGATAATACCCATACATCGGTCTCGAGAGCAGCTCAAGAAAATGATATTAGCACAACATCAGTCCATCGAATTTTGAAGAAACATCACTATCATCCTTACAAAATACATCTAGTCCAGGAGTTATCCGAAGACGATTATGACAGAAGAGTGGAATTTTGCGACACAATGATGACACGACTTGCTGATAATCGTCAGTTTTTCAACTGGATCCGTTTTTCTGACGAATCAACATTTTAATTAAACGGTTCTGTAAATCGACAGAATATGAGGTATTGGGCAGATGAAAATCCGCATTGGATGAGAGACAGTCACACGCAGTATTCTTCAGAAGGTTAACGTTTGGGCCGGAATAATGTTTAATCGTATTATAACCCCGTTTTTTATTGAAAGAAACGTAAATTCTTAAAATTATTGCAATTTGCTAAGAAACCAAGTGATACCAGCTATTCAGGATATTGTTGGAGAAGCTTTTCACAATGTTTGGTTTCAGCAGGATGGGGCTCCGGCTCATTTTTCTCTGCAAGCTCGAAATATTCTCAACGATGTTTTTACTGATCGATGGATTGGTAGAAGAGGCACAATAGAATGGCCACCGAGCTCACCAGATCTGACCCCATTAGACTTCTTTTACTGGGGGTATTTGAAATCAAAGTCTATGAGACTAGGTCCGAAAATTTAGAAAAGCTGCGGGAAAAAATAGTGAACGTTTCAAATTCAATCACACCCGATTTTTTGACTAACGTTATCGATACGTTTTACGTTCGCTTAGGATACTGCCAAGTTGTCGAAGGACATCAATTTGAACATTTGATAAAATAATTAATCAGTGTTTTTATTCCTTCAGGACACGCTAGCGGTCTTGCCTTGGTTGGCCGGACACGCACGCACGCACACACACAGCAGAGAGGGTTTGTAGTCGTTAACTACCGCGAGAGTGACGAACCGTGTGGTCCTTATTTCTGCTGACACACACACACACACGCACACACACACACACACACACACACACACACACACACACACACACACACACACACACACACACAGCAGAGAGGGTTTGTAGTCGTTAACTACCGCGGGAGTGACGAACCGTGGGGTCCTTATCTCTGCTGACACACACACACACACACACACACACACACACACACACACACAGCAGAGAGGGTTTGGAGTCGTTAACTACCGCGGGAGTGACGAACCGTGGGGTCCTTATCTCTGCTACACACACACACACACACACACACACACACACACACACACACACACACACACACACACACACACACACACAGGAACGCGCGAAGCCCGCGTGAAGCCTTATCTTTCTTCTGTTGTCGCCGTGGGCCCTCGCTATCGCAAAATCTCAATAGAAATGTTCAAATAATCATAACTCTGCGAAAAAAAATCGTAGAGACCTCGGCGATCTCGCGTTGTTTTCGTCTCGGAAAGCCCTTTCGAACGAGCCCTCACTCAACCCCACATGCCATTTAAGATTTTTTGGCTCCCCCCTCCCCCCGTCTCCCGGGGGTATGGAGGTGGGTGTTTTTGTGGTTAAATAATAGATTTTGTGATCCCATTGTATCCCTATAAATTTCAATCCTATAATTCAAACCATTCACAAATTATTTAGGTGGCCCCGAACTTTCGGTAGGCACTATATATATATATATATTGCGACGCGTATTCCCTCGGTCTCGCCTGCCGAGAAGGAGCGCGCCGTCAAATTTACTAGATATGTATTCTGAAATCGGTAAAAGGTCTTAATAACGTATGGTAGCTCGACCAGGTATGTTCTCTGAAACTCGGTAAGGGCGCCAGGTGCGAATACTCGCACCACGGTACACGAAATCTAAGCCAGCTAATATCTCAGGTGTGAATTCTTGGCAATTCAGATCGGTGTTAAATCTCGGAGAGGAGGAGAGAGAGCGCAGCGCAATTAGCACACAAAAGTAGATAAACAAAAAAAGATAATATATTTAGTAAGGAAAAAGTAAGTAACGGATCGTTTCGCGGGTAACAATAATACCGTAACGACCACGGTAAAGATTACAGTCTCATAACGCATCCCGCCACAAATCTCACGGTAACGGATAACGTCGGACTGCGACTAACGACGCGAATGATATTTCGCCTTTACGCGAAGCTACCTCGCTCACAAATGACCATGCGAATATCTCACGAATACGCCAAGATACCCCGCAAGTCCCGAAATGACCCCGCGAATGACATCCGCAATCACGCACGATACCTCGCGAGGTCCGCAACACTAAACGCAAAAGGTGCCCGGCACGCCAAGACGCAATCACGCGAAACGCATCTCACGGCTCCGCGATAATGCTATGTCCGGCCCGTGCGAAGGACACCTCGCTAAGAAAGACTCGATTATGCGAAGCGCATTTCGCCGTTTCACAATAATCTCAAGTCCGAACCGAATACACTCTCAGATAACTTTGCTAGATTATTCCAAGCCGCCTCGCGGCACGACAATACACAAGCTGTACAATAATCCGATCCCGCACTACAGGACGGTAAACGCGCACACGTGGCTCTAATTACGCGTTGACTGTCGGCGGCCGCGCGCGAGTTTCCGGGGCGGGCGGTTATGTTTTATTCTCCCGGCCGGGCCCCACCGTCGGTATTTCTTTCGATAACTAATTAGCAGTAGACAGGTTTGCCGCGGTACAACGCGACCCACGGACGGGCCTCGGCTTCAAGAGAGAGATCTTACTTGTTTACTACGGTGCCTGAGTAGTGGCCTTACAAAATAGATTCGCTTCGGCAGCCGGTATTCCAGGATGGCACCTCTCAGTCCGCAAGCTCACGCGACAGTGCCGCTCTTCTTGCCCGGCGAGACCACGCTGAACCCGCGCCTGCGCGCCGTGGTTGCAAGCCCCATGGTGGAAGAATATAAGGTGAATTAATGCGCAACCCCAATTTCCCAGCCAATAGGAAAGTAGCCACGGACCGGCCATTACGAGCGGCAGATTCAAATACTTCTTAGCCTCTATTCATGTATCATTTCATTTTTGGCTATAATTTTAGAAGTTTTAATTTGACTGATTCGCTTTTTTTCAATAAGTAAACAAACTTAAAGGAAAACTTTCAACTGAAATATTTTTTTTCTATAAGCGAGTGAATCGAAAACTATCTCAACCAAACTTTTATTTTTTCCATAATAAAACGAACTGTACCAAATGGTATTGGTATAAATTATAATTCTTTGCCTTGATGAATAGTCATTACCATTCCATTACAATTTTCAAAAACAGAATTATATGGACATTGTTGAGAAAAAACGTAAAAGATAAGGTTTTCCAATGATTTTTCGATGAAACAAATGTTTATTATTAGTATAAACAAATGTTTCGCTCGACAAAGTAACAACTAAATAAATTCAAACGGCCAATTTCGAGCAATTATCAGGTGTTAAAGAAAATTATTTAATACATTCAATATAGTATACAAATTCGTTAACGTTTCGCGCCTTACTTGGCCTTCCTCAGAACAATAAAAATTACAAAAACGCATATATATCTCGCATTATTCTAAGAGTACAACGAATCAACTCATTACGACGCCACAATTTGCATTAATCCGGTCTCACCAAAGCAATCGGACAGTTAGTCATATTGAAGTCAGAAGTGTCAATTATTCGTCAATCCACGCACTGAGTCGGTCGCTTCTCCCGCTGTATGTCCCTTATTCGTCCATGAAAACTCATATGGATGTAAATTCCTTGTCTCACAACCATCTTAGTGACAACTATGTTAAAAATAGAATTCACATAAGGCCGAAAAGAACTTTTGATTTAAAACGAGCTTAGCCACAAATGACTCACATAAGTAGTCGATGAAACAAAGAGCCGGGGTGAATTCATTACAACGTCTCGCAAAACGTGTGTTCATCGTGAGAGATAGCGGACGACTGAGACGATACCCGCATTACAAGGACACGAAAACATAAATCTTTGTTATTAACCCAACGTTCAAGATAATCGATTCAAGATGTCAAAATAAGCATCGTTTAGCAGTTCCGTGTCTTTATTTAAATTTATACCATTAATCTGCTCTTTAATATGTATCATTTCTGCGGTTAATCTCTTTTTGTAATTATGCTCAACTTCCAGAATGCGCGTATTATCCCAGTCAAACGAATGATTAAATTTAGTAGAATGTTCCGAAACAACAGAATGCTTTGAATCATCTAATCTTATATTGTTTTTATGTTCCTTTAGTCTAGTTTGCAGCTGCCTTTTTGTTTGACCGACATAAGAGGCATCACAATTTTTACAACCTATTTTATAAACTACGTTATTATTAGAAAAATGGGCGTTCTTATCCTTATGGACCTTAATGATGCTACTAAGATTGTTAAGAATGCGATATCCCACAGAATTTTCAGATTTATCGATTGCTGAAGCGATGATTTCGGAAGTGTGCCCCAAATACGGGATAACAATAAAACTTTTTTTCCCTGCATTTTCGGAATCATCACTCGTATTGTTATGCTTAATCGACTGAAGTTTCCTCAGTCTCTTATTAATATGTAAAAAAATCAAATCAATGGGATACCCATTACCAAGCAATACTTTGATGACAAAATTTAAATTTTTCTTATAAAAGCTAGGATGTGATAGCATAAATCCTCTGTCCACTAAACTATAAATTGTTCCTATTTTATGTTGAATCGGATGATTAGAAAAGAAGGACAGTAGCCTACCAGAAAACGTTTCTTTATGGAACCAATCTGTTATAATTGTGTTTCCCTTTACAATCAACATCAAATCCAAAAAGCTAAGACGGCCATTATTCTCGTATTCGATTGTAAAATTAAGTCTATCGTGATAACCATTAAAGTGATCCATTAAAGAAACCATTTGTCGTTTTATAAACGTTATGTGGATGATATTATTATGAAGATTCCGAGGGATAGCGTTCAAGATGTTCTGGATCACTTTAATGGTTATCATGATAGACTTAATTTTACAATCGAATACGAGAATAATGGCCGTCTTAGCTTTTTGGATTTGATGTTGATTGTAAAGGGAAACACAATTATAACAGATTGGTTCCATAAAGAAACGTTTTCTGGTAGGCTACTGTCCTTCTTTTCTAATCATCCGATTCAACATAAAATAGGAACAATTTATAGTTTAGTGGACAGAGGAATTATGCTATCACATCCTAGCTTTTATAAGAAAAATTTAAATTTTGTCATCAAAGTATTGCTTGGTAATGGGTATCCCATTGATTTGATTTTTTTACATATTAATAAGAGACTGAGGAAACTTCAGTCGATTAAGCATAACAATACGAGTGATGATTCCGAAAATGCAGGGAAAAAAAGTTTTATTGTTATCCCGTATTTGGGGCACACTTCCGAAATCATCGCTTCAGCAATCGATAAATCTGAAAATTCTGTGGGATATCGCATTCTTAACAATCTTAGTAGCATCATTAAGGTCCATAAGGATAAGAACGCCCATTTTTCTAATAATGACGTAGTTTATAAAATAGGTTGTAAAAATTGTGATGCCTCTTATGTCGGTCAAACAAAAAGGCAGCTGCAAACTAGACTAAAGGAACATAAAAACAATATAAGATTAGATGATTCAAAGCATTCTGTTGTTTCGGAACATTCTACTAAATTTAATCATTCGTTTGACTGGGATAATACGCGCATTCTGGAAGTTGAGCATAATTACAAAAAGAGATTAACCGCAGAAATGATACATATTAAAGAGCAGATTAATGGTATAAATTTAAATAAAGACACGGAACTGCTAAACGATGCTTATTTTGACATCTTGAATCGATTATCTTGAACGTTGGGTTAATAACAAAGATTTATGTTTTCGTGTCCTTGTAATGCGGGTATCGTCTCAGTCGTCCGCTATCTCTCACGATGAACACACGTTTTGCGAGACGTTGTAATGAATTCACCCCGGCTCTTTGTTTCATCGACTACTTATGTGAGTCATTTGTGGCTAAGCTCGTTTTAAATCAAAAGTTCTTTTCGGCCTTATGTGAATTCTATTTTTAACATAGTTGTCACTAAGATGGTTGTGAGACAAGGAATTTACATCCATATGAGTTTTCATGGACGAATAAGGGACATACAGCGGGAGAAGCGACCGACTCAGTGCGTGGATTGACGAATAATTGACACTTCTGACTTCAATATGACTAACTGTCCGATTGCTTTGGTGAGACCGGATTAATGCAAATTGTGGCGTCGTAATGAGTTGATTCGTTGTACTCTTAGAATAATGCGAGATATATATGCGTTTTTGTAATTTTTATTGTTCTGAGGAAGGCCAAGTAAGGCGCGAAACGTTAACGAATTTGTATACTATATTGAATGTATTAAATAATTTTCTTTAACACCTGATAATTGCTCGAAATTGGCCGTTTGAATTTATTTATTATTAGTATTATTATTAAATAAAACAATAACGAGGAGAGAGAATAGGTATATTACAAACGGTATATTTCAATGGACATGTATAATACGTATATGGACAATGTTTATCTTAACCCTATCAATGCTATATAACATTATTTATCAGGTCACTCGTGAAAGGGCAAAAAGAGAGACAATGTTTATTTTACCTCCATCAATCCTATATTATTTATCAGGTCACTGGTCGTTTATTGCTCATTTTGTACATTTTTTTTTCTTATTCCGTTCTAGAGACTTTTGAAAAATCGCTCTATTTAGATTTCGAAGCCTAATATATGTACGTGTTCGTACTAAACACAGCAAAACCTCGAAGGGAATTTTGTCGATTTTTTGCCGCTTTCTCGCTGCAATCAGGATGATCTGAATCTGATTCAGATTTCTCCTGCACCTCCTGCACCTCCGGCTTAATAGGCACTATACTCTGAAAGTGTGTGAGACTCCTGTCTCTAGAGTTCTGATACTGATATCGCTGCTTCGACGATTTATCATTAACGGCTTAATATGAACAAACTCGGAATTGCGTCGATAGGAACTCTCAGAATTTCTACGCGAATTGGGTCTGGGTGACTGGATGAAAGTACCAATATCGGAATTGCGTCTTGACTCTGAAACATTGTTAAACAATATGAGAATGAGATGAAACAAAAAATATAATGTCCAAAGAGGAGGACGGTAGACTAAAATGTTTTTTTAAAGATTGCTCGTTTGTACGAATCAGATTTTCTTTTTACCTGTGGGGCTAAGATCCAGAACTTTGGGCAATCTAGGATATTCGTCAGGCGGCAACATTCTTTTGGGCGTTCTGTTACCGAAATCGCTATTCCTCCTGAGCTTTGTTGCGAATTGCGAGCCACGATTCTTCTCGTGAGTAAAATCGGAACATCGTCTCAGTTCCCGAGTGCTGCCTGTCGGCGTGATATTTTCCGAGTATCGTCGTGGGCTCTCAGGTGAGCGGCTCCTCTCAAACTCTTCTCGCATCCTTGGCAAGGATCTGGGACTACCTTCCGTCGTACGTTTGCATTCCGTCGTATCGTCCTCGTTTACAAATCGAACGCTACATTCCGAATTTCTGCGCAAGGATTTGGTGGACATGTCGCTGCCTCGTCGGCTGACCATGGAGGCCATGGAGCTTCTACGACTCGGGCTGGACACGGTTATAATCGGCAGATTAGCGATCGACGGAGTAGGGGTGGGTGGTCTAACGTAGACTTCTGGTACTGAAAACTTGTGTTCCTGCAACGGTGATTGTGCGGTGCACGTAGGTATCGTAGCATTCTGTACTTCCTTCAGCGCTGGTCCCTCTATCTTGCATACCTTAGCGGTAATTGTGACTCGCGACTCTAAAATCAGATCTCAATGAGAAATATATTTACACAAGTTTCTGGGCGGTTTATGATAAAATAATGTTTGCTGCGTATTACCTCCTTCCACGGGTGCTTCCTCTGCACTTTTATTCACGTTTACAGGCTCACTTTCTTCCGGGTTCTTCATCTTAACTGGGCCAAGTAAAAAAAGAATAGAGCATACTCTTCCTGAAAGAATATATACTTTATGATTACAAGATCATAATACTAAAAATCATACAAAAATGCTATGTTTGCTAGCCATGACCTCGGCCAACGTCTTTGGTTCTGCTACTTGAGTGCTTACTGCATTGATTTCCTCAATAAAGCGACGAGGAGGGACGCCCTTATTTACGCGCTGTGAGACGCGTACCTGTTGTTGCTGCTCTGCTTCGCCTTCCTCATCTTCTGATCATTCTGTTTCCTCATCCGCAGATTCGTACTCCGAATCGCTGTTCCACTCACGAATGTTGTTCCACTTCTCCTGAACGATTACTGGTTCTGGATCCTGCTCGTCTAGGTTAATCTCAATACTGGCTGACTCATCCTCTGAAATTGTTTGCCCTTCGGATAAATTGATGTCAACCCTTGATGCTAAATAAATTTTGCTAGTAAAGCGCACGTCCCGACTGATGACCATCTTCTTTCGAAGCGGATCGTAGCACCTGTATGCCTTAGAGTGCTCGTCATAACCAACGAAGATCATTGGTGCCGCCACGTTGTCCAATTTGCGTCGCTTCTCTGAGGGTATGTGAACAAAACATTTTATTCCAAAAATTGCAAGATGTTTCGTACCTGGCTTGCTCCCAGTCCACAGTTCGTGCGGTGTTTTGTCAACTGACCGAGAAGGTGAACGATTCTGGATATAATTAGCTGTGTTCACCGCCTCTGCCCAAAAATAGTATGGCAACCCGGCCTCAATAAGCATACACCTCGCCATCTCGATAAGCGTCCTGTTCTTCTGTTCCGCCACGCCGTTTTGCTGTGGCGTGTACGGTGCTGTATACTGCATTCGGATTCCTTCGCTTTTCAGAATTTCGATGACCCGTTTTCCGACATATTCTCCTCCTCGATCCGACCTGATCACTTTAGGTTTACGCTCAAACATAGTCTTCACCATTTCTATATACTCCTTCAGCTTGATTTCGACCTCTGACTTTTGTTTAATCAAGTAAATTACTGTATACCTGGTAAAGTCGACGATAAATGTGAGCACGTAACGCATCCCACTTGGTGATACTGTCTGCATCGGTCCGCAAACGTCTGTATGGATGAGATCGAGCGGCGCTGTCGATTTGCTTGATGATTGTTTCGGGAATTTCATGCGCGTCAGTTTTCCTTGAGCACACACTTCACAAAATGTCTTAATGTCACAGTCTTCAATTGCCATGTCATTTGTCAGTTCTTTCGAACACATTAACTTCACCGCTTCTGGATCACGGTGGCCAAAAACTCGATGCCAATAGTGGATGCACTTTGATTTGTGTTCACTGACCATACATGCCCTTATTGGTTTACGTAATCGGAATAAATTTGAATGTTCGTCCGCAATCCCGATCTTTCTGTCTTTATACGAGATTTCACACGCGCCCGGCACGAAATTCACTGTATAACCGTTGTCTAAAAGTTTCTTTACCGACAGTAAGTTTCCGTCAATATCCGGAGCGTATATCATTTCCGAGACTGTAGCCCGCAATTCAACCCCGTCTGCATTCACAAATCGAATCACGCATGTCCCTTTGCCTTTTACGCTCACTTTTTCACCGTTCGCGACGTTGAGATTATTGCGCACTGTCTTATCAAGCGACATAAAGTACCGTTCATCGCTCGCTATATGGCACGTGGCCCCCGAATCAATAACCCAACCTGCATGACTGCCAGCCTTAACCATGAACAAAAATTCCTGATTTTGTTCTACTTTATTGAGCTTCTCCGGTTTCGGCGCCTTATTTTCTTTATCCTGCTTTTCTTTTGTCTTCGTTTCCTTATTCTGTTTTTCTTTCCAGGTTTTGTATCGCGTGCAGTCGCGCTTCATGTGCCCTCTTTTCTTGCAGAAGAAACATGTTGTGCTTCTATCCGTTGTCTTCAATACCGCTTCACCGCCATCGCCGCCATGCGCTTCCTTTCGGCGATTGTATTCCGCGAGCAACTTCGATTGCACCAAGCTCAAAGTCAGGTCTGCCTCCGGCCTTGTTTCGAGTGCCGTGACTAGCGTGTCATAGCTTCTTGGCAGGCTGCTTAATATCATTCCGACGATCCAACTGTCCGAAAATTCTTCACCGAGATCTGTTAATTTCTGAAACAAATCCGTCAGATTGGTCAAATGATCGTCCATGTTGCCACTTTCTTCCATTTTACTACAGCAAATACGCCGAATCAGAGTCACTTTATTGCTCAGCGTGCCCTTTTCATGATACGCCTTGAGTGCGTTCCACGCTTTCTTTGCTGTCGTCGAGTTCCTTATGTGGCACAATTGACTGTCGTCGACCAAAAGTCCAATCCATCCGCGCGCTTGATCGTCTCGCTGTTGCCATGCAGCAATCTGTTCCGCATTTCTGCCATCCGCCCCTGCCACTGGTTTGTCCTCACTCACAACGCTCCACAATTTTTCTTTCATGAGTAACATCTCCATTCTGTATTTCCACACGAAGTAATTTTGTCCGTTTAACTTCGCTATGGTTGCCTTCGTTACGTCCGCCATTTTTGCCGTGTCGAAAACACTTTATGCACGCACAAAATCTGGGCCCATAACCTGTTGAAACTGAGCCTTCCCGTATCCTTCTCTTGATACAGCTGTGCTGAAACGGGACAGGTTGACAAAGTCTATGCGTTCTTGTGCGTACTTTAGATATCACACACTTTAGTTTTTATTATGGTAGTGTAACTACTTGTACATTAGCCGGCAGAGAGGAAACTGAACTTAACTCTAGTAATAATGTAGATAGAAAACTCGACTCTGAGAATGCAAAAATCCCGGCCATAGAAAAATAATAATCTAGTGACAATATCGCCGAATCCGGTCGGTAACTAGAAACTAGATCGCGACCCTAGCGCCATACTACTGTGTGATTGTTATATATAACAGCTCCCACGCGGTAAATTCTTCCCTCGAATTTAATAGAGGATGGATTGCTCCAACAACTCTTACTCACTTTGCTCCATGTTATTACACGGTCCTCTTTCTAACACAATTTGTTGTACTCACGACTTCCAATTCTCAACTACCGAGCGTATTCCCCAGATTATTCATTTTATATTCTACTAATGATGCATCATTTGATTTTTTATCATATCTAATTTCACCGTGATCTCAGCATCCCTCATGATTGATTTTTGCACACGTTCAATGAAGTAATTGCGAGACGCATTGCGACATGTTCTTGAAAAACAATAACGTGCCAATAACTTATGCGAAATTGCAAAATTTGCAGTTTTGCACGTGTTCGATGAAATCATCGCGAGACACGTCGCGACATGTTCTTGAAAACGATATCACGCATTGACTTATGCTAAAATTGTGTCAAAAGTGAACTTCGTTACCATGCATAATCGCAGCAGTCGTACATTGACGCTAGCCGAAAAAATGCAACAATTGCAGTTTTGCACGTGTTTGATGAAATCATCGCGATGTGTCTTTGAAAAAGATATTTTTCGGTGTCATTGACTTTGCTGATTTAATCTGTATACCTGCAGCAGCCATACATCGGCGCTATTTGCAAAATTTGCAGTTTTGTGTATGTATAAATAGTCTACAAGGATTCTAGCACGCAGTCAAGAGTTTGAAACGGTTCAAAAGTACGCGCGTCACTCTGCAAACTGCCTCCAGATGAACACTGACGGTGTGAATTATTATGTTCCGATTGGAAACGAGTCGTGCAAGAAACAGTAAATACCGTTAATTTTTTGTATATACTTGTGCAAAAACTTTTATAAACATAATTGTAATTTTTCAGTTTTGATAAACCCCGTTTTACGCCACGTATTTTGCAAAGAAGATTTGCCTTGACATCTACAGCTTACAAATATTTGGATGTGGGAATCAACGTTGGACCAACATCCTTTGTTGAATTAGTTCTTGGAGATAATCGAGGAAATCGGATAGTGTTACCCCATGCGACGTGGACGGCGCTCATCGAAAGACGTATATTGAACAACTTTTGGGGTCAACTATCGGTTCTTCGCTATCAATTCAAGATCTGGTTATAGAACTCGTAAAAATGCGCGATGCGAGTGTTGTAAAATTGACATCGTGCAATGCTTGTCTGTACATAAAACCTTCGACTATGCTTTTCTTATTCGAGCTCGAACAATGTGTCGAACATGAATATTTCAAGCTGTATCAAAATACGCATGAAGTAAATATAAAATTTAATCAATTTGTAACTATTTTACGGCGAAAATGTATCATCGATAAATGTAATGCGGCAAATATCTTGCGTGAGGTTTATGATCAAAATTCGATTATTGATTGCAAATTATTAGCCTACGTGCTTTAGATACTATTGTGTATAATGCGCTACATGACAAATAAATAAGTAGGGGAGACCGGGGCTAAAACGTCTACGGGGTAAATACGTCTAATCAAATATCTCGGAACCTGTATATTATGCGAACTCGCTATTAACATTGTAAACGCTGCTTATAGTACCCATGTGACCAACGGAGTTTCGGCAGGTTAGGTTACCTGCCGTGTTATGATTTTTAGGAGGGCAAACGTGTTTTCGAAAGGTGAAAGTTATATTTTCTGCGCGTGGAAATTTCGTAATATCTGCAATAATATTTGCTCTCCAAATCTCGAGGTACGTGATTTTAAAGAGTAATGCATGCTGAACACGAATCCAATGTAGTTTTTTCATTATCGTTGATGTCTAATATTTCGTGGGCGATCAAACCTGAAACTTGTGTTTGGGGCTAATCGGTCAGTAAGCAGTCCGGGTGCATTTTCAAGGCATTTTCGGGCTCACTGCATATGAAATATGAATAAGACGGGAATTACAACCGTTCAGACACCGAATAGAGTCATCGGACGTCGAAGAGTGAAACAAGTCGGGCGAGTGACTTCTGCGGAAAGAGGAACCCACGTAACTATTTTTTAATAATGTTTTGCATAAAAATTTTAAATAAATTTTTATATTTTTCTCTTAAAAAACAATTATTGCATGTATCCTATTATTTTTTAGAATTAGATGTACGTATATGTATTGAAAATGCAGTGCAGACTGTTATACCCCGGCATTTTTGAGATTTCAATTTTTCCACCGTTGTCGTTTTTGCTCTATACCGGTTAAACAAAGCGACGTAAACAAAAATTTCCTATATAAATTTTGTAGCTAAAGGTTCACTCTTTACAGTGGTATACTACATTTAACTACAATTATTTATTTTGTTGTTAAAAATCGGCACTGAAAAAAACGGACTGTTTAGCCCCAATCTCCCCTATATTATGGTAAAAAAATTTAAATTATTTTTCCTTTTTGTTTACAGTTCCTCCCATTCCATGTTATTAGAATTAGGCTGCCTTTTATTGTCTTCGCTTATTTAAATAAATTAATAAAAACTATTTGAAAAATAAGATACTGTTGAGAGAGAGAGAGAGAGAGAGAGAGAGAGAGAGAGAGAGAGAGAGAGAGAGAGAGAGAGAGAGAGAGAGAGAGAGAGAGAGAGAGAGAGAGAGAGAGAGAGAGAGAGAGAGAGAGAGAGAGAGAGAGAGAGAGAGAGAGAGAGAACGTGACCGAGAAGATGCGCGCGAGGGAGAGAGAGAACGCGAATAGATAGGCGAATGATGGAGATGGCAAGTGAGAGAGGATGCAAACATGAGGATAGATAAGAAGACGAATAGAGAGTGAGAGAGAAGATGCAGGCAGGAGAGATAACGCGAACGGGGGACATGTCGCAATAAGAGCGAGAGAGAACATCAACGAGGGGAAACGGGAACAGCGAGAGAGGCCGCGCGCGCGCGCCGTGTGACGTCACGCGGACCCTCTTTCACCGCGGACCGACGCGATTATTGCACGCGGACCTCCTCTCCCCGCAGCGCCCGAAAACGCGGACCGTCAATGCGGTTTCCCCTCTCCCCGCGGACCTCTCTACACGGATCGTACCCCTCCCTCTCCCCGCGGACCCCTCTACGCGGATCCTCCCACCCGCGGGCCCCGCTCCCATCGGGCATGGAGTACCCCGCGCCACGGACCCCCCCTGCCCTTCTCCCCCCCTCGGAGTTCCCTAGTTAGAACCCGCCTGTATACCCTACTTTCTTTTGTCTGTGCTTCTTTTTTCAATAATGATCGAACTAAATGGATTGTCAATGTCAGCAGTAAGCCGATCCCTGATCATGTTTTGAACATCAGTAGGCAATAGTAGCCGTTCCGAGGCCAGGGATCTGAGGGGGGAGCGGGGCGAGGGGGAACTTGAGGGCGAGGGAGGCTGGGGGAAGGGTTTGAGGAAGGGTTTCGGCGAGCGCGTCGGGACATGTTCTATAAACAAATATCATCTCGCGCCGATGTTTGGCCGATAGTATTTATAAAAAGATATTGTTGTGTTTCGGGATGTCATTAATAAGAGTCGAAGTATATTGCACGTGAGTTTATTTCTTTGGTCGAGACTTTTCTTATAATACAGACTGGCGGACTGGCGACTAACGACTGACGACCACACGAAAGCGCGCGACCTCCAAGAGAGAGAGAGAGAGAGAAGGAAGAGAGAGAAAGAACCGATGAAAGTTTTAACAGAGAGTCGTCAGCGCGAGTATCCAAATCTAGGTGGCGGGACCGCCGTCTGGTTATGTCCCATACGCAACAGATATCATCTCGCACTTCAGATGCAAGCGTCCCGATGACAGGTAGCTATAGGTAATTTTAAATTATAACTGCTAGGACTGTCTTCATCACAGACTCAGGGTGCAAACTCATGCAGCGGAACGGCGTACGCAGAAAATCGCGGAACGAGAGCCTTGACCAATCACAAGCGTTCCATGATTTTCAGCAACTTTCCGCGGTTTTTTAGCGGACAGTTTTAACCTCTTCTTCGCGGAATGCGCAATTCCGTCATCTGTGTATACATACATGTGCATATGTGTCATGAATAAAGAGAATTGAATCGAACGAGAATCAACATGAACAAGACGATTAATAATTTCCTGTTCACAACCGTACTTTACCGTACCGTAACCTATTAACAGTATCAGTTTAGGTTAGCGGGGTGCCACATTTGCAATATCCGTTACGCGAAATCATCGCCCGAGGTACCCATGGAGCGGAATGAGCAAAGCGTAACGATTAGTATGTCCCAATAATTACTTTTTAACCATTCTATTTATAAATAACACAGCCACACAAAAAAAATTTTTGTTCTGATCTGGGGATCTGACCATGTTTACTTTATGTTTTTGGGGTCGCTGAATCCGAATCCGAGGTCTATTTAACCCCATCACATCAAGATTTTGCCATAACCTCAAAAAACCCATAATTTAAGCTATTAAACGCATATAACCCTAAGAATGAAGTTGTAATCTGAAAACCCAAGCTCTTAAACCCCATAACCCCATAACCCTATAACCCACTTAACCAAAAATCTATCAACTCCAATAACCACGTTTGTCAGACATTTAACTTCATATGTACGCGTATCTGTCAGGTCTCCAAAAATGCTCTAATTCTATGCACATTCATTCATGAGTCTCTTTTCGAGCTGTATCGAGTTCTTTTCTCTTCAAAAGACCTATGCAAAGGATTTCTTTTACGCTTCTTGTCTTGACCAAGTGTTTCTCTTTTGAGCATCCAGCAAAAATCTGCAAGCATATTAACGTCCCACCGTCCCTGATAGCGAGTTTCCATAACTTTAATATCTTGGTGAAAACGTGAGTATCTACAAACGATATTCCCTAGAGTTTCTGATGCCAAAATTAAAGAGGGGGTGTTTGATGGTCCTCAAAGTTGGTAGATTTTTGGTTAAGTGGGTTATAGGGTTATGGGGTTATGGGGTTTAAGAGCTTGGGTTTTCAGATTACAACTTCATTCTTAGGGTTATATGCGTTTAATAGCTTAAATTATGGGTTTTTTGAGGTTATGGCAAAATCTTGATGTGATGGGGTTAAATAGACCTCGGATTCGGATTCAGCGACCCCAAAAACATAAAGTAAACATGGTCAGATCCCCAGATCAGAACAAAAATTTTTTTTGTGTGGCTGTGTAATTATTATTATTATGTTCATAAATGTTACATTTAATGGGTTTCCTGTTAGAAATATTTAACTTAATGCTTAACCCTTAAATGCCACCCGGGGTCCAGCGGACCCCAGACCCTTTAGAATGAAATATTTTCAAATGTTCCCGCCAAAAATGGAGCTCATATTTATTTATTTATTATTTTTTATTTTTTTGATTTTGGAGCCAATATTTTAACTGTTGGCGATCTTAATTTTTTATACTATGTTAAAATTGAAATTTTAACAATATAAGCATTTTATTCTCTTTTCTAAGCCTTGAACAACATTGAAAATAATTTTCATAACTAAATATCAAAAAATCAATAAGTAAGGAGACATTTTTCATGCTGGGGTCTTTTAGACCCCATGTGTCATTTACGAGATTCTTGAGAGGTGTGGCATTTAAGGGTTAAAATATTAAAATAAAGTTTGAACAAATTTCAAATGGAGACTCATGATTGGTCGCATGCAATCCGTGCTGCTCTCGATACGCTTCATTAATACCTCGGGACCGTGAATCTGCGTAACGAAAACAGCGGAACGTTTGTGATTGGTCAAGGCTCTCGTTCCGCGATTTTCTGCGTACGCCGTTCCGCTGCATGAGTTTGCACCCTCATGATGTAGTCAAGTTCGAACAGTGAAAGTGACAGTGCAAAGATGAAGCTAAAAATTACGTTTCCGTGTGTCAGGGTAAGTATTTTGTGCTGTGCATTAGTAGGTATACTATGTTAGTTCTAGGCCAGTTTGTGGTGGGGGGATGACGTCACCGGCGTGGTGGGGGATGACGTCACCGGCGTGGAGAGGGGATGACGTTATTGGCGTGGAGGGGGATGACGGCGTGTTTGCATCATTAATTAAATATATTAATTTATAGGTTATAAATAATTAAATTAATTGAGTTAGGTTATAAAAAAATTATAACCTAATTTAATTAATTTAATTATTTATAACCTATAAATTAATATAATTTTTTATAACCTAATTTAATTAATATAATTATTTATAACATAATTTAATAAATATAATAATTTAATTTAAAAAAAGAGTGGAAGACAGGAACGGACAAGTTCATACGTGCCATGATGCGATTATTCTATTTTAGATAAAAGTTTTTATCTATATTTTAATAATTTTATTAATTTTTTAAATTTATAATAAATCGGTTATATAATTAAAAAGGACATTACCGCAACATATATATAATTAAATATAGAGGAGGCTAATGTTAGATGAAAACGGAAGAGATGGATTGAAAAATAATTTTGCCACTATTTATGCTAATATTCAATTTTTATTCGTTATTTACATTTTTGCTTCAATCTCGAATAGATAGCGATGTTTACGTGACTCAAACAATAGAGGTAGGTAGAGACTCTTTCAAGCTCGCATGATCACTTGGGTCCGCTGGGCCTTTTTTTCCTGAGGGTCCGAGTACCTTTTTTCCGGTGGGAAATCCTGCATTGGATACCCCCACCCCGGGGCGAGGTGGACGGTTATGTCAGACTCCTACCGACTAAAACCCCTCCCACGATCCACCAGCCTTCCGAAACTGTAGAAAAAATAAAATAGATTAATGGTTTATTTAAAAAATAATAATAATTTTAAAAAAGTAATACTTACGTTGATATTTCATCAGGCTTCACGTTTCCATGCAACATATATCCTATTTCGTGCAAATAGGACATATATTGCATGGATATATTGTATACAGCGGCTGTCTGCAATTTCCGCAGGTACGATGGCGTATTGCGTTGTATGCTCTGCTTATATGCCTTCGAACGACATATACTGGATCGGCTTCAGCGTCCGCGTATGAATTCATACATAACGCACAATCCTTGTGTCCTGAACCCGAACCGGCCGTATAATATAAATAAATGGCGCAATACTTTGTGCGCCCATTCCGTGCCAAAATTTCGGGACGATACAGGGCTCTAAAAACGACTTCTCTACAGTCATCATCACTATCCGCACTTTCGTACGCGCCGTCGTCTGACAGCGCGTGTTCTTCTTCTTCTTCTTCTTCTTCTTCACCCAGCAGTGCGTGTTCTTCTTCTCCATCAGCCACAATGTCATCAAAATGATCGGCCATTTTAATGTATTATAGTATAAAAATGAACTTGATGACACAAAAATATCAGACACGATAGTGTTTCGCACCAAATACACACGCAGCACGAGACCTTTACGCACGAATGCACGAGAGCAAGTATCCAAGATTTTTTTAGATTTGCTTCATCTGATGTGTAGATATACTTTGATTGGTGGGGATATTTCTTAAAATGATAATAAAAAAAAAACAGGGACGAACAAATTCTTTGTTTTTTTCCCGTAGAGGTATACCCGGCCGAAAATTATTCATGAAAGAGCCATACAAATGTTATGGAATTGAGCGTCGATGGCAGGTAGCTATAATTTATGACCTAAAATTGTCACATTCTTTGAAGAGTTCGAGATAAGCAAATAGCTTACAACTGGTACCCAAAGGGTCTAAGGAAAATCACGTCTCTGTGACGTAGAAGTAAAAGAGGATGAAATGATAGAGAAAAGAGAAAAAGTGATTGAAGAAAACGATAAAGAAGAGCGTTAGAATCATAGTATGCTCAAGCAAGCAAGCGAGCAACTTCAAAATATAGTGCAATCCAATCAGCCGAATTCAATGGAAGAATTAAGTGTGTGGGAACAATTAAATGCGTGGGAAGAATTAAATACGTGGGAAGAATTAAATGAGCAGCGATGCAATCAAGTTATTAAGGTAAATATACAAATTAATATTAAAAAGTAATGGAGTGTGATGTGATATAATTTTGCAACATAAATTTGTAACATCATAATTTTGTGTCAAGGGTTTCCACAGTATGGAGGCGGTGGAAGGATTCGGCCTGAGGCTCACGCAGAAGGATCTTTATACGCTGGCTGACTCAAATTGGCTGAACGACGAAGTGATTAATTTTTATATGAATCTGCTGATCGCCAGAAGCACATCTTCGAACAAGTATCCGAAAGTACATGCGATGAACACGTATTTTTATTCGAAACTTCTGTCGGGCGGCCACTCGTCTCTGAAGCGATGGACCAGGAAGGTGGACATATTTGCGCATGATCTTATTATTATCCCTATACATCTCAATGTTCACTGGTGTATGTCAATAGTAGATTTCCGCGATAAAACGATTATTTATTACGACAGTATGGGCAGTGATAATCCGAAATGTCTGGCTGCGCTAAAACTATATTTACAAAATGAGAGTCTTGACAAAAAGAAACAACCTTATGATATGAGTGATTGGAAATTTTATTCCGCCAAGAACATTCCGCAACAGACGAATGGTAGCGATTGTGGTGTATTCTCTTGCATGTTCGCCGAGCACGTCTGTGCAAACAGGGAGATAACATTTACGCAGGACGACATGCCATACTTTAGAAACAAAATGTTTAGGGAAATAATAAATGGTAAACTTTTGTAAAATTATATAATGAATAAATATTAAAAATATAAAATACAAATGTGTGATTAATATTCCCTTCCATTAGTATTTACTCGGAAAACCCTTTAGTATATACACGAGAGAATGTAGTTTATAAAATTAAATGAAATAGATAAAAATACAATCAGAAAACAATAAGTAATGTTAAGAGAGTAAACAAATAAGTTTCCACTTAAATGTAGACACATTGCCACCGAAGAAATCAACTAAGTTGGTATAATTATTTGCCGAGATGATCATCCTATTCAAACATAAGTTTACGCCATATAAAGTACGATGATATTCAACATAAAAGAAGGGAGATTGTCTTAGGTCCCTGATTGGAATATTTAAATAAATATTTTTTTAATAGGTCAGAACTATCGATAAAATTGTTTAATATTTTAAAAATTATATTAGGTCAAAAATTAATCTCCCGTTCTCTAGAGTGATTAAATTTAGTCTTTTTGATATGGGATAGTAGTCATGGCAGGTAATAGTCATAGGATATTATATTACATACATAGCTGAATATGTTTGCGTTCCAAGAAATTTTGTATCGAAGAGTTTTTTATGCAAATGTTATAGAATGGCAGGCATAATTTATGACCTACAATTGTCTAGTCCTTTGATGAGCTACGTGTCGGGACATGGTCGGGTTATGTTACCATTCAGATGAAATTTTTTTACTAATAAGCAAATAGCTTATTTGCTTATTGAGACCCAAAGGGTCTAAGGAATGTCGCGTCTCTGTGACGTAAAAGTAGAAGAAGAAGAAATGATTAAGAAAAGAGAAAAAGCGATAGAAGAAAAGTATAAAAACGACGGAAAATAGTGTTAAAATCTTAGTATTCTCAAGCTAAGCGAGCGAGCAGTCTTTAGAATCTTTGGATCAAAGGAAACGAAAATATGGAGCAAGAGTTGTTGGAGCAAGCCGATCAACTGAATTCGATCGAACAATTTAGTGCGTGGGAGCAGCGATGCAATCAATATCTCGAAGTGTTGGAAGAACAAAGCGGAAATAAACGGCGTCGATTATCAATCAGCGACCAACAGTCATTGGTGGCTCAAATCGCACGAATCGAAAGTAAAAAAGATTCAGTACGTCAACGTTTCGTGCATGTGGGTGCCGGATACGGTGCGGGTGAGACAGGACTCAGATGGCGCGAGATAGATACAGCTTTCGAAAGCCGCATATTGACTGGTGCGGTAATCAATACCGATTACATTGAACCGCAAAAATTTCTCGAGGACGCGGGAAACATTGTATTCAATCATGTGCGGAACGTCATACAAGAACATAACAGTGTAAAAATAAACACAATGTTCAACGGCGAGTTTGTGGCGGGCGATAAACGCGCAAATAAAAGTGTCAATACGGGAAACTGTGAACTCCTTCGCGAGTCCGATTTGGAAGAGTGGTATAAGTTGCGTGTTATCGAGCCCACTTTAGCAACGCTGGAGGAATTCCAGGAACGCGATAGCGGGTGGGCGTTATCACGTATACATAATTTAATGCTAAACATAAATAAGTACAATCCATTGCACGCGGGGTGTTACATCGATTTACCGCAAGAAATTAAATTAAAGAAAGCGGTGATTAACGTGCAATCTACGGACAATGCATGTTTCGCGTGGTCGGTGGTCGCCGCGCTGTATCCAGTCGTGGAACATACATATAGAAAATCTTCATACCCTGATTATAAAACAGTATTGAATTTACAAGGCATTGAATTTCCAATGTCGTTGCGTCAAATTAAAAAATTTGAAGATCTCAACGTCGACATTTCAATCAATGTATATACCATCCAGAAAAAAAACAAGAAACTTGCTATCCTGCCAATACGACTCACCGACCGAAAGATGGACAAACATGTAAATCTGCTGTACGTGAATGACAACAATGTGGGACATTTTGCATGGATCAAGAACCTATCGCGTCTCATTAGCTCACAATTGAGCAAGAATAGGAACAAAAAATACTTTTGCGATCGGTGAGTATACATCCTAATAAAAATAAAAAATAAAAATAAAAATAATTTTATGAAAAAAATATATAAAAAATTTCATTATTTACAGATGTTTGCACTATTTCTACACGAGCGAGAAATTGGAAGCCCACACCATCGACTGTCGGAAGATGAACGACTGCGCGATCAAGTTACCGAGCGATAACGACAAGTGGCTGCAATTCAACAACTACGGCAGGAAAGAACGAGTTCCGTTTATCGTATACGCAGACCTGGAATGTACCCTGGAGAAGACGGCAGCGGATCCTGAAACGCCCGGCATATACCAACGCCATGAGGTATTTAGCATAGGATACTACGTGCGGTGCTCGTACGACGACTCGTTATCCGCGTATCGATTTCGTCGCGATAAGGATTGCGTCGCGTGGTTCGCCGAGGAACTAAGACGTTTAGCACACGACGTAAAGACTATATTGTCCACTAATATACCCATGGCGGATTTCACGCAAGACGAGTGGAAAAAATTTAACAGTGCGACGCAATGTCACGTGTGCGAGAAATCGTTCGCGCCAGACGACACGCGGGTACGCGATCACTGTCATTTAACCGGTAGGTACCGAGGTCCCGCACATTCGACATGCAATTTGAATTATAAGGATTCTCACTTCATCCCAGTAATATTCCACAATCTGTCGGGCTATGACGCGCATTTCATTATCAAGGAGATAGCTACCGCGTTCGAAGGCAAGATCGATGTACTGCCTATAACAAAGGAAAAGTACATCTCATTTACTAAACACGTGAAAGACACCACGGAAAGATCTGATTCGCGAAACAATATAAAGTTAAGATTTATCGACTCATATAAATTTCTGAGCGCGAGTCTCGCAAAATTGTCATCCTTCCTAGATAATGATAAATTAAAAATTATACGTTCAAAATTTTCCACGTTATCCGACAACGATTTTGAATTATTGACGCGAAAAGGTGTCTTTCCGTATGAGTACATTGATTGTGTCGAAAAGCTGGAGGATACGTGTTTACCACCGCGCGATTCATTTTACAGTTCCTTGACCGGTGACACCGTATCCGAGAGCGATTACGCGCACGCCGCGAACGTATGGCAGCGATTCTCCGTTCGAACCCTGGGTGAATACAGTGATCTATACCTGAAAACCGATGTCTTGCTGTTGGCCGACGTGTTTGAAAATTTTCGCGATAGCTGCGTCGCGAGTTACGGACTCGATCCAGCGCATTATTACACTCTACCGGGTTTCACGTGGGACGCTATGTTAAAACATACACGTATTAATTTCGAACTGCTCACAGACATTGATATGATAATGTTTATCGAACGTGGTATTCGCGGCGGTCTCAGTCAATGTTCCGGTAGATACGCGCAAGCTAATAACAAGTACATGCAATCTCACGATCAGTTGAAACCATCGTCATACCTGATGTATTTCGATGTAAACAACTTGTACGGCTGGGCGATGTGTGAAGCATTGCCCTACGCAGATTTTCGATGGGTCGAAGACGTTTCGAATTTCAACTTTAGCGCAATCGCTTTGGATTCGTCCACGGGTTATATTCTCGAGGTCGATCTAGAGTATCCGCAGAATAAACACGACGCGCACGCTGATCTACCGTTCTGTCCAACGAGCGATAAACCGCCCGGCAAGCGAGAGAACAAACTTCTCGCGACTTTATACAATAAGGAGCGTTATGTCATTCATTATCGCAACCTACAGCAGTGCACGCGCCACGGCCTTCGCGTCACAAAGATACATCGCGTATTGCAATTCGCTCAATCTGCGTGGCTCCGCGCTTACATCGAACTCAATACAAAATTTAGAACACTGGCCAAAAATAAGTTCGAGAAAAATTTATATAAATTAATGAATAACGCGGTTTTCGGAAAAACGATGGAAAATGTACGCAATCATGTCGATGTAAAATTACTGACGACGTGGGACGGACGATACGGCGCGGAGGCAATGATCGCGCGACCGAATTTCCACAGCAGGAGCGTGTTTTCGGAAGATCTGGTAGCCGTCGAATTGCGAAAACTCGAGGTAAAGTTCAACAAACCAATCTACGTTGGTATGTGCATCCTCGATATATCCAAGATATGTTTGTATGAATTTCATCACGAGTACATGTTACCGTTGTATCGCGACAAATGTAAAATTATGTACACTGATACGGACAGCCTTATATACCACATCGAGTGCGACGACGTGTACGAGACGATGAAACGCGACATCGACAGATTCGACACAAGCGATTATCCGGTAGATAATGCGTACGGTATACCGCTTGCGAACAAGAAGGTGCCGGGCTTAATGAAAGACGAAAACAATGGCGCGATAATGACGGAATTTGTTGGACTCAGAGCGAAGATGTACGCCTTGCGAGTGGACGGTAAGAAAGATACAAAAAAAGCAAAAGGCGTTAAGAGTAACGTCGTAGCGCGTACTATAACGTTCGACGATTACACGCGGTGTCTGTGCGACAAAATTGAAATGACGCGACAGCAGTTCTCTATAAGATCAAAATTGCATGATGTGAACACCATCCGCGAGACGAAGATCGCTCTGAGTCCGTACGACGATAAGCGATACATTATACCCGATTCGATCGATACGTTACCGTGGGGGCATTATCAAATACCCCCTCCAAAAACGTAGTGTATTGTATGTATAAAATGTAATAGTATAACGTAACGTAATGTAATAGTATAACGTAACGTAATGTAATGTGATGTATGTATGTATGTATGTAGGTATGTACGTAGGTATGTATATATGTATATACGTATGTATAGTAACGTAACGTAATGTAATATAAGGTAAGGTAATATAACGTATATTATATTGTTAGAAGGGATATTAATAAAAATATTGTACATGTATGTATTTAATATTTCTTACATAGTTTATTTTTTCATATGTTTTAAAATACAATCTGCATGAATTAAATAACATTGTCCTTGTGTATCCATGAGTTGTGCGAGCCATCGAATCCCAGCCATTTCACGTAGACCTCGTCTCCCCTCCTGCGCAGTACTTTCTCCACGAGATACGTGTCCGGGTAAGCCGCGCGATGTAACTCATGCTCGTAGAACGCTCCAGTGATAGATTTTCCGCGATAGTCCTCCAGCAGATAGGTTGCAGGATTAGTGTGTTGCACTTTAACGATCTTAAACACCTCGGTGCTCCAATTTGGCGTGTAACCCTTCTCGAAAATTGTCTTGTGCTTGCTAACGCGTACCCGATCGCCTACTTTAAACTTTGTCAAACCCGCGATCTTGATCGCGCTGTACACCGTGGTTAAGAGTCTTTCAGCGATTGCAGGAGTAACGTCGACGGGCCGCATGCCGATCGTTCGATGCTTGCGCGCGTTGTACTCCGCGACGAGACGCGGTAGCTCGTCGATCCACTTGTAAGTTCCATTGAATGTAAACATCTTCCACATGTTATTCCTTAACGTGCGATTGAATCGCTCGACGACCGACGCCTTCAACACCGAATATGTGGAATAATGATTGATGTTGTGTTTCCTCACGAGACGTTGCACGTCGGTGTTGTAAAATTCCTTCCCCATATCGGTTTGTAAGTTTTTCGGACATCTCCCGCTCTCTCGAATTATCTTGGCGATAACTTCAGCTGTCTCGCTTCCACCTTTACTCTTGAGCGGTACAGCCCACGCATACTTGCTCAGCACATCGATGATGGTGAGTGTGGAGGTAGGATATCGGGTGAAGGTGCGTCGATTCCCACAATAACGAATCTTTTTCAATATCTAAAATCTCGCTCTATTTATTCATGCTCTATTTACAATATAATTCTCTGATGTGTACGAATACGTGGACGTGTGTGATTGCGTAGGTTATAACTGTGTAGTGTATAATGTGGTATGTTGCGTATTGTTCGTCCCGAACAGTCTAGTTTGAAGATAGATTCCGTCTGTGTTGCCACAGAATTCCCAGGTTCGCTTGGGTTAGGAAGATGCTGGATGGATCCTCCTGACTTATCCTCAGGATCAGGAATCGGAGTCGGAATCGGACTTGGAGAAGGCAGCGCCTTGGTCTCGGTGTCGTCCGGTGAGCTGGGTCGTAAACGACCCAGGAAACCTTTCTGCGGCAGGGTGTCTGTCGACTCTTACCGCAGCAAGTTAACGCCCTGCAAAGCAGGTATAAACGAAGGCCCCAGAAGGAGCGCGCTTCGTATCAAACGGAGGCCCTGAAGAGCACACTCCGAATGTCAGGGGCCCTGGTAGTGAGCACACCCTGTCAGGGGCCCTGGTAGTGAGCACACCCTGTCAAAAGAGAGTTATGTCAGGGGCCCTGGTAGTGAGCACGCCCTGACTGGCTATCTCAAGGAAAGCTGGAGAAGCCCCGCTGAGCTGCCCTTTATATAGCAGTCGATGGGGAACTTTTCTTACGAGTAAATCCGCCGGCGATGCGCCGCGTAGTGGGCGCGCGTCGAACTGTCCGGCCGATCGATATCGTGCCGTCCCCCGCGCCGCGCGCCTCCCGTCATACTGCCGGCGTCGCGTGCGCGCTGTCGCGCGGTCGTGGCGGACAGCTGACCGCCACATAACCCCCTTGGTTGTTTTAGAGTTCCTGGAAACGGACTGGTGGACGTGATATTCGTCCGCTTCTCGTCCGTTGCTGCTGCTGCGGCTCTTCGGGAGTTTGTGTGGTTTCTGTTGACGGCTGAGCTGGTTCCAGTTCTTCTCGCTCCAGAATGTAGGCGGGCTTCAATCTATCGATTGACACGTTGACAGGTCGTCCATTGACGCAGATTTTGAAGGTCTTCTCTCCTCTGTTTAGAACTTTGAATGGTCCATCGTATGGTGGCTGCAAAGCTCCCGTTGGCGCGTCGTGACGAAGAAATACTTGTTGCGTTGTAGTCAAGTCTTTATACGTAAACGTAGCTTTCTGTCCGTGTCTTTTTAGTTTTGGCTGCAGGTTTCTCATAATTTTATTTAGTCGTGCTGCGAAACCTTCCGTGTCGACAATCTTTGCGCAGGTCTCTTCGAGGAATTGTCCGGGTAATCGGATTGATTCTCCGAAGACCATTTCAGCCGGTGTCGCTTGCAGGTCCTCCTTCCATGCTGCTCTAATGCCCATCAGGATCACTGGTAGAATTTCTGCCCATTCTTCCGTCTGGTGACTTTTAATGGCTGTTTTCAACTGCCGGTGGAATCTTTCGATCATGCCGTTCGCTTGTGGATGATATGCTGTGGTGCGAAGGTGTGCTGAACCCGTTAACTTTGTAAGTGTTTTGAACAGCTCGGATTCAAACTGCCGTCCCTGGTCCGTCGTAACTCGTGCTGGTGTGCCATATCTGGCTATCCAATTGTTGAAAAACTGTCTTGCCACAGTTTCTGCGGTGATGTCGTCGACGGGTATTGCTTCTGGCCACCTTGTAAAACGATCAATGATGGTTAAGCAGTATTTGTAGCCCTGGGATGTCGGCATGGGTCCCACTATGTCCATGTGAACATGTTGAAAACGTTTGGTAGGTCCTAGGAAGTTTCCTGTTGGCGAGACCGTGTGCTTGTATACCTTGGCTCTCTGACACTGAAGGCATGCTTGAGCCCATTTTCAACAGTCGTTTTGTATGTTTGGCCATATATATTTTTGTCTGACCAATCTCGTTGTAGCTTTTATCCCTGGATGTGATAAGCCATGCAGGCTCTGAAAAGCCTGCCGTCTATATGGCTCTGTCACGTAGGGGCGTGCGACTGGTGTCGAAGTGTCACAATACAATTTTGTCGTTGTGCCAGGTATCTGTATTTTTGTTAATTTCAGTGATGACTTGATGCTGCCATCTAATAACTGCTTTAATTCCGGGTCTTCTTGCTGCGATTTTGCCAATCCTTCGAAGTCCGGTGCTTTCTCAATTGCTTCAACGCGGGATAGCGTGTCTGCAACTACGTTGTCTTTTCCAGCCACGTGTTGAATGTCCGTTGAGAATTGCCCAACGAAGTCCAGATGCCTTGCTTGCCGAGGAGAGCTGCGCAACAGATCTTGTTGAAAAGCGTATATCAAGGGCTTATGGTCCGTGAAGATGGTAAATTTCCGTCCTTCTAGTAGATGCCGGAAATATTTTACTGCCGTATAGATGGCTAGAAGCTCTCTGTCATATGGGCTGTATTTTCGCTGCGCTGGATTAAGCTTCTTGCTCATAAATGCTAATGGCTGCCATCCGTTGTCTGTTTCTTGCTGAACCACTGCCCCGAGTGCTGTGTCTGAAGCATCTGTAGTCAACGTGAGCTTGGCTTCAGTTATGGGATGTGCTAAGAGCGTAGCTTTCGAGAGGCTATCTTTGCATCTCTGAAAAGCTTGCTCGAGCTGCTGAGTCCACTCGATTGGAGTTTTTCCTTTTGCTTTAGGACCTCGTAAGACATCATGTAACGTGGCTTGGTCTTTTGCAGCTTCCGGTATGAACCTCCGGTAAAAGTTCAAGGTTCCCAGGAATTGTCTAAGCTGCTTGATATTTTCTGGCTTCTTGAAGTCGCGTATAGCTTGGACTTTTTCAGGCAATGGGCGAGTGCCTTCTGCTGATACGAGGTATCCAAGAAACTTCACCTGTGAAGCTCCCAAAACGCATTTGGCCGGATTTAGTTGGACGCCATACGCTTCAAGACGACGAAATACTTCTTCTAAATGTTTTAGATGCTCTTCTTCCGTTGCGGAGGCGATTATGATATCGTCTATGTATGCGTAGCAGTAGTCCAAGCCACGCAAGACCTCGTTTATAAATCTCTGGAAGGTCTGTGCTGCGTTCCGTAATCCGAAAGGCATATATAAGTACTCGAATAGCCCGAATGGCGTGATAATGGCTGTTTTGGGGATGTCGTCTGGGTGAACCGGGATTTGATTGTAAGCTCTGACTAAATCCAAAGTTGAAAAAAATTTCTTTCCGCTCAGGGAATGGCTGAAATCTTCTATGTGAGATATTGGATATCGGTCAGGCTCAGTCCGAGAGTTCACCTTTCTATAATCCCCGCAGGATCTCCAGGAGTTTCCTTTCTTAGGAGCCATGTGTAGCGGTGAGGCCCAAGGGCTTTTAGACGGTCGAATAATTCCTTCTTCAAGAAGTAGATCAAACTCTGCTTTGGCTGCTTTTAATTTGTCGGGTGCCAACCTTCGTGGTCGACATGCTTCCGGAGGTCCTGGTGTGGTCTTGATGTAATGCATCGTTGAGTGAGGCTGCTTTTGCCGGTGCGTTCCCGTAGTCCTTGTGATACCGGGAAATCGAGCCAGCGATTGATGAAAGGGGGTGTCTCCCATGACAGCTTTAACTGACGGTAACGTGTCTCTATTTGCCGTCCCGTTTGCTTTGAGTCCTGTTTTCGCATCAACCAGCTGTCCCTCTTTTACGTCCGGGAGCAGATGGAAATGAGCCAGGAAGTCGGATCCAATTATTGGCGTAGTTACGTCTGCGACGACGAATCTCCACGGAAATGCACGGCGTAGACCGAGATCAGGCTGTATTGTGAGATCTCCGTATGTTTTAATGTTGGATCCATTAGCCGCGAATAGCTCTCTCGTGTCAGCCCAGCGTCGTGTTCGTACCAACGAGCGAGGGTATACGCTGACATCGGAGCCGGTATCGATGAGATATCGAATCTTCGTGCTGCGGTCAGTGACAAATAAGCGGCATGGGTTCGGGCAAAGGCCGTTTGCCGCTGACAACGACTGCCCGGTTAGTTTTCCAGTGCCTTCTTGAAGTTGCACGGCTGTGTGCATTTTCGAGCCTTTTCCTTGAACCGACGGTGGAAGTAGCAAATATCTGCTTCCTTTTCTTCTTTCTGGCCTTTTCTGGAACGACTCCTGGGACGATCGCGCTTGTTGCTTCTGTTATTAGAACGAGACAGTCGGCTCTCTAATTTTTCGAACTTTTTATTTAGTTCAGCGATTTGATTTTCTATTGATGAGCTTGTTGCCGACTGCATACTGGCGACTGTCACAGCTCTGCAGGTAACTTCATGAATTCGGTCTGCCTGCTCGGCTACGTCTTCTAAGTTGTCAGCGTTCCGTGTGGCCAAAATAGCCTGTAATTGGGATGGCAATCTGCCTATCCATAATGTACGCAGGAGCTGCTCCGGAATGGCCGTGCTGGCCAAGGCCTGTAGATGCCGTAAGAATTGAGAAGGTCTTCGATCGCCCATCTCTTCGAGCTCTAAGAGCTGGCGGATTTGTTGTTCCTGAGAGATTGATAGGCGTTGTATTAATGCCTTCTTGATACTTTCATATTTATTTTCTTCAGGAGGCCTCGTTATCAGATCCTTAATTTCTCTGGCCTGCTTAGTCTCTATGTGTGACAAGACGTAAGCATATTTAGTACTGTCTTGCGTTATGCTTCCCAGTGTAAATTGACTTTCGAGTTGTGCGAACCATAATTCAGGCTCGTCCGTCCAGAAAGGAGGTACTTTTAAAGCCACTCTGTTGATCTGCGATCGTTCTTCTGAGTTTCCTCCTTGTGTATCCGTCATTGTTAATTTGTTTATGTATATTTTTATTAGAGCGAGATAGAGCGAGCGTCGGAGTCACCAATTTGTGGAGGTAGGATATCGGGTGAAGGTGCGTCGATTCCCACAATAACGAATCTTTTTCAATATCTAAAATCTCGCTCTATTTATTCATGCTCTATTTACAATATAATTCTCTGATGTGTACGAATACGTGGACGTGTGTGATTGCGTAGGTTATAACTGTGTAGTGTATAATGTGGTATGTTGCGTATTGTTCGTCCCGAACAGTCTAGTTTGAAGATAGATTCCGTCTGTGTTGCCACAGAATTCCCAGGTTCGCTTGGGTTAGGAAGATGCTGGATGGATCCTCCTGACTTATCCTCAGGATCAGGAATCGGAGTCGGAATCGGACTTGGAGAAGGCAGCGCCTTGGTCTCGGTGTCGTCCGGTGAGCTGGGTCGTAAACGACCCAGGAAACCTTTCTGCGGCAGGGTGTCTGTCGACTCTTACCGCAGCAAGTTAACGCCCTGCAAAGCAGGTATAAACGAAGGCCCCAGAAGGAGCGCGCTTCGTATCAAACGGAGGCCCTGAAGAGCACACTCCGAATGTCAGGGGCCCTGGTAGTGAGCACACCCTGTCAGGGGCCCTGGTAGTGAGCACACCCTGTCAAAAGAGAGTTATGTCAGGGGCCCTGGTAGTGAGCACGCCCTGACTGGCTATCTCAAGGAAAGCTGGAGAAGCCCCGCTGAGCTGCCCTTTATATAGCAGTCGATGGGGAACTTTTCTTACGAGTAAATCCGCCGGCGATGCGCCGCGTAGTGGGCGCGCGTCGAACTGTCCGGCCGATCGATATCGTGCCGTCCCCCGCGCCGCGCGCCTCCCGTCATACTGCCGGCGTCGCGTGCGCGCTGTCGCGCGGTCGTGGCGGACAGCTGACCGCCACAGTGAGTATATAATGGTAACCTTTGTTGAAACGTGAGTATGGACGCATCTCGACAATGTCAGCCTGCCACAGGTCGTCGTATCCCCGAACTATGACGTGTCTTCGTGGAAATTTCTTCTCGCCGGAGCATGCAGTTCTTCGACGAGTCGTTGCTTCTCGATATTTTTATGTCATGTTTTTTGGCAGTGTGTAATAATATGCACAAAGAAATTATATTATGATTTATATCTAAAACTTTTTTAAACAATTCAATAGCCGTTTATTTCCGTTCATTGTCCTTCAATAGCCATTCTTTGTCTGCTGGCCGTTCTTTGTCCACTAACCGTTTATAGCCATTCGCTAGCCGTTCATAGCCATTCGCTAGCTGTTCATAGCTGTTTCTGAGTCGTTCGTTAGCCGCTTGATAGCTATTCCTGAGCCGTTCCTGAACCGTTCGTCGTTGTCGTTCATCGTCGTCGTCCATTAATCGTTCATAGCCATTCCATTTGTTGCTAGCCATTGTTGTTGCTCGTTTCTGACTCAGCGGTCGTCAAATGTCGAAGCTCGTGTATCGCAATCCGTAACGCTTGCAGATCCTTCTCGAATGCAGTCAGCTTCTCGTCTAACTCTTTCTGTCGAGTGCTCGACATTTTAAAGCACTGATCCGCATATAGTTTGTTAACCGCATCATCATCAGCTTCCGGTTGCGCCACGCGTCGAATCTTGCGCGACTTTGCATCAAAGTTGGCGGCAACCATGCAAAGAGCGTTATCCCGCACGTAATTTCTGACTAATCCATTGCATTGATAGTTCGGCTGCGTCTCGCCTCGTCCGAGTGATATGCCAAACTTGTTGATCGGCATTTCAATGCTGATTGAATGGTTCGTCGACGTATGGTTTAATTTATAATAAGCCCAGCTTCGCGAAGTTCCTCGATGATCGATAGGATCTCGTTGTCGTGACCGTTGTGACCCGCTTGGCGCGAAGCGTCGAGCAATCGGAGACGATCCACCAGCTCGTTGGGGTCGTCCCAGTGCACATAGTCAACCTTATTGTTTGTTACCGTCATCGCGTGAGGCATGCATAATCCCTTTCCAGATTTTTTCTTCCTGGATTCGGGAGGGAACAACGATGCGATTACCTGTGTATACTTGTGTCCCCTGTTGCTCTTTACTCACTCGCGAGGATCATGCTTGAATTTATGAGCACTTGTTTCCAACAGCAGGCTCTTATACTTTTTCATATCTCCCTCCGTGTAGATCTCGTCATCGGGCATTCTCTTGAAGATCAACTCATAAAGACCGGGTGTACCGATATATCGTACGCCATTGATAATTATTCTATCCTCCTTGTTCACGTCAAAACGTTTATTACCGAACATCATTCCGTCCTTGCCGAAATAAACGCCGTATACGGGGTCTATACTTCGATCGGCGCTCAGAAAAGCCCCAATGTACTCTCGACCCAGTGGACCCAAGTGATCTTGCAACGATTGTAGAAACGTTTCTCGTCCCTTCGACGTTTCCAACTGCTCTCGTACGGATGTCGCGATCGAGTCGTCCGTGGTTTCAAAAACATTCGCGCTTGTGAGGAATTTGGGAATTGTATCTTGCACGGTTCTCGCCGTCGTGGACGGTGTGGAGGTTATCGGTAGTACTTTCGATCGTTTCGATTGATCAGATTTATGCGGTGTCGATGAGAGATCCAACCGGGATTCTGATCGCTTCCTCTTTTTCGACGTCGCATCTTCCCAATCCTCCTTATCCTCCTCCTCCTCCTCCTCCTTCTCCTCCTTCTTGCGCTGCTGAAAGGGTAACGTTTCGATCCCCACGTCAGCGTCGCTCTCCGTCGGCTCCTTTTTCTTCACCGAGATCGAGTTGTTTGCGATCTTTTGCAATGGTCCGATGAGAGGCTTAAAGTGTGTGTCCAACTCAATGTCCTTCACGATCTTACCGGTCTTCAAAGCGCGAAGTTTCTTACGAATCGAATCACTCGTTTTCGCAATCTCCTTCACAATCTTCTCACGCTCGCGAATATTCTCGCTCCTGTCGATCGTGGCCATCGCGGGAAAAAAGCAGACTGTTAATCTCACGTTTTAACTCGACGAGGTATCGACATCGACTGACCGCTTTTGCGGTATCGCAAACACGTTAAATTCTTTTCTGTATCGGCCGTTCGAAAGCGCGCTGTCCTTGTCTATCACTACGAACCCGTATTTGCGTTGCCAACAATCGTGGCACAACGCACAAAATTCATCGTATGACATGTCGGTATTTACGTGATCGTTGTACACGTGTTTCAGATTGGTACCATCCTGTTTGAACAGGATCAGTAGGTTCGCGTTGTCACGTATCAGATGTTTAGGTATTCTCGCGTACGTTTGACAGAGATAGAAGCAGTCGACGCTCGAGTGCCTACCCATTGAGAAGTACTCTCTCACAGCATCTTGCTTATCGCACGCCACGTCATCGAAGACGAAGATTGAGTTTGGGCGCGCATCGCTCGGTGGAATGACGTCACTGTTGTTGGAAAACGTAAAGTAGCCAATCTCTTCTATCGACGTTAATACATTCTCCAAGTATCGATATTTCGGTTGCTGTAACGATTTCGAGTACACATACACGTTCTCGAAACGTACACCGTGCGGACTTTCCAACAAGCTTATCAGAACGTTGGTTTTACCGCAATTCGAGGGGCCGCAAATAATCGCGCGTATAGTAGTCGGTAGCATTGCACCGTGCCTGCGCTTCTCCGCGTTGCTCCCCATCGGCCGTAACCTGTCGTCGCAATTCGTCACGCGAATCGTCAACGGTTGTCGCACGAATTTCATTTTTCAGACTGTCGACTGGAGCTTCCGGCCGAACGCCTATTTATAGGTGCGCGGAACCGCGAATCGCTCAGTAGCAAAGATGTTCGTCCTGCTGTCGAGACCTTCCGATATCCGCGATTTGAGTGTCGAACAGCTACAATTTGTGCCGAAACCTGTTCTGCTGCGAATGTGTGGTGATCACGTCCACTACGTGTGGGACAAGCTTCCGGAACATATAAAGACAGATTCAGAGGTTCAGACATATCGTCGCTGTTACGAGCATTACAATCAACCGTGGCAACGAACGCACATCGACGGCCCCGCGCCATTGATAAAGGATTGCGGCGAATGCCAACGAAAATAGGCAAAGGCTTATTAAATCGCGCGATAAACGCACTTCCATTCGAATTACATATCCCCGGCTATCAGTTTTGTGGTCCGGGCACTCATTTAAAAAAACGATTGGCAAGAGGTGATCAAGGTATTAATCCATTGGACGCAGCGTGTCGCGAACACGACATAGCTTATTCTCGCAGCAACGATCTCACCGAGAGACACGCGGCCGACAAGATACTCGCCGAGAGAGCGCTAGGACGTGCCGTCGCGAAAGACTCGACTCTCTGCGAGAAAGCTGCAGCTACAGCCGTCTGGGCGGCCATGAAGGCTAAGCGGAAGCTCGGAATGGGTTTGAAAATGAAGGCGAAGGTGAAGGCGAAGACGAAGATGAAGAAGAGAGCGGATTCGAAAAAACGGATACTTCCAGCGGCGAAACGCGGTGGTATCTTGCCCATTCTACCGTTGTTGGGAGTTCTCGGTTCGTTGGTCGGTGGAGCGGCGGGAGTCGCGAAGGCTGTGAACGATAACAAAGTCGCGCGGCGTCAGCTGGAAGAACTTAAACGTCACAATCGCGCCATGGAAGGTCACGGACTTTATCTCACTCCATACAAACGCGGGCGTGGAGTCTCGAGTAAAAAAAAAAAATGTCAAGGAAACGTTAAAAATTCCGAAAGGTGTAACTACCAACGTACAACTGCAACAACTTGCAAAGCGTATGCACATTCCATATTTTAGAGGTATTTTTATGCGTACTACTTTACCGATGGAAGGAGTGCGTCGAAACGAGAGTGGCATCGTGAATTTGGATAACGCTGAGGGACCGGGTACTCACTGGGTGGCATACGCGAAGAGGGGTGATCGAGCCATATATTTCGACAGTTATGGTAATCTTCGACCACCGAGAGAATTGGTGCTGTATCTAAAGAACAACGTGACGCAAATCGAGTACAATCGCACACCTTATCAACGATACGATCAGAGCAATTGTGGACAACTGTGTCTGCGCTTTCTACAGACGGTTGACGATCAATTTAAAGACTGGCGTTGCATTGTTTGAACTCAGTATTCATTCAAACATGTCACTGACATTTACGCTCACCGGCAAGAGTAGCATCCTCGCGGTAAGCTACTTTCCCACCGTGGATTTGAGCGATGGCGATTACGAGCTCGGTCTGACAGATTTCGAAACCTATTACACGATACCGAACGTAAATTCTTCGAACAATAAATTCTACTTTGACGATAAGGAGATTACCGTTCCCGAAGGATCGTACGAATTGCGTGACATAGACACGTATTTGAAACAATCAATTTTACAATTGGACCAATCCAATAATAATAATATTGCAAGAAAGAAACATGTCGGCGAAGATGAAGAATATCCGTTGATCATTCGAGCCAACAACAATACGATGAAGAGTGAGATCAAATGTGCTTATCGGATAAATTTCACCAAACCGAACAACATTGGATCGTTGCTGGGATTTTCAGCGAATCGCGTGCTGGAGCCGCGACAATGGTACGAATCGGACGTGCCGATAAATATCATCAGTGTAAACATCATTCGCATAGAGTGTAACGTGACCGCGGGTGCATACAGCAACGACAAGTATGTGCACACGATACATGAGTTTTCGCCGAATGTACCACCAGGGTATAAGATATCGGAAACGCCGGCGCAGATCATTTACCTTCCGATCATCGTACGGAGCATTACTGATCTAACGATTCGCGTCGTGGATCAGGACGGTCGATTGATTGATTTTCGCGGAGAAGAGATCACCGTTAGACTGCATGTGCGAAGACGACGACTGTGGTAAACCGTGAGATGCTCGTACTGAACGAAGTGGAGAAGGTGCGACAGACGAGTAACAAAATTAGAGAGACAATCCGATCGCCAAAGAAGAAACTCACTGCGTCGAACGTTGAATTTTTGAAATCATTGGGTTTCGTCGTACGAAATGGCTAATATCTTAAACATTGGAGATGAACCGATCTTTGACGATAGCGTCGTCAAGATTGAGACTCACACGTACAATCCGTACGCCAATACGACGTTTGGACACAACGATGAGATAAGAATACCCATACAACAGCAAGATTTATACACGTTGCCGTGTGAAAGCTTTCTCTACGTCGAAGGAAGATTGGTAATAAAGAGAAGGAATGACGAGGACGAGTCTCAGGCAACGCTTGTAAATAATTGTGCAGCGTTCATGTTCGACGAGATTCGATACGAGCTCAACGGTGTGGAGATTGATCGCAGCAGAAACGTTGGAATAACCAGTACCATCAAGAACTACGTATCGCTATCGTATAATGATTCTCAACTCATGCGGAATGCCGGATGGGACGTTTCATCGAGCATACCGGAAGGATACTTCAACTTTTGCGTACCGCTCAAGACGTTGCTGGGCTTTTGTGAAGATTACAAACGCGTCGTTGTTAATGCCCGTCACGAATTAATTTTGATACGTGCGCGTAGCGACAACAATTGTATTGTAGGAAATCCGGCGAGGGAGCCGGAAATCGAACTGTTTAAAGTACAGTGGCGAATGCCTCATGTTACGTTAAACGAGGTTAATAAACTATCCTTGTTACGGACCTTGGGGAGCGGGCGATATCTTAGTGTCAGTTTTCGTTCGTGGGATCTGTACGAGTATCCCCTCTTGCAGAGCACGACCAAGCATTCGTGGGCTGTCAAGACTGCGACTCAGCTAGAGAAGCCGCGATACGTTATTTTTGCGCTGCAGACCGGCCGCAAGAATATCATGTCTCAAAATGTTAGCGTATTCGATGACTGTAATTTGACCAATGTCAAGCTTTATCTAAACTCCGAATTTTATCCGTACGATGACTTGAACCTAGATTTTACTAAAAATCGATACGGCCTTCTTTTTGACATGTACGCGCGTTTTCGTAAAACTTATTACGGATACGATTCCAGTGATACGCTTTGCAGCTTGTATACATTCCTGATGGATGGACCTTTTGTTGTCATCGATTGCTCGCGACAAAACGAGTCTGTCAAGAGCGCCACCGTGGATGTGCGAATAGAATTTGACTGTAAAGAAAATGTACCCGCAAATACTACCGCCTATTGTCTCATCTTGCACGATCGCATAATCGAATACTGCCCGTTGTCTAATGTAGTGCGCAAACTCATGTAAATCGCCATGTTGACAAATATTCCGATATAAGAGCGACATATGTACCGCGATACGGTACAGTACGGATCATTCCTTCGTTGCATCATGATCGTGCCAACGTTTGTCGATCTGCAAGGATTCATCGTCGGGATGAAATTTGTCGTAAAGGAGGCAGCGGTGCTGAGAAACGGGACCGTTCTGGAACATTACATCTTTACGTGCCCCATGCCGTGGAGTCTTCTCACAAAATCTGACAAGTCATGTGCTTCCTGGTTGATTGCAAATCACCATGGATTACCATGGGATGAGGGGAACGTGCCGTACGGTATGGTAAAACGCCTAATTACGTCAGCCGTGCTTGGTACAGAAGAGGATGACGAGACGCCGACTATCGTGTACGTCAAGGGATGCCAGAAACAAGAATGGCTTGTGGATCTGCTTGAAAATTATGCGAAAGAAAATCTGATCATCGAGACTTTGGATGCGGATTACGAAGATATCAAATCTTTAAATAATCTAGATGTTACTAACACTATGCGATGCGGAAAACATGTTAAGAATTGCGCATTACAAAATGTATTAAAATTATTTAACTGGTGGTCGCGACGCCAGAAGAATTGGGATCTTTTAAAAAAAAATAAATTATATATATAATTTTACAATGCTTTATTTTCTTTTCCCCATTCCCATTAGTTGTTAGTGGTTTCCCTCTCCTAATTTCCCCCACCACATCATAATTTTGAAGGTAGGGTGTTGTCGTGTATACTTGATTCATTTTCCACTTCTTAGTCATTTGTATGAATTTTTTTTATAACTTCTATGTAAGCAGCGCTGACATTGGTGCTTGAAAATGTTGAAGGAAGGGGAATTATCCCTTCCCTTATAATTTTTCATCTGCGCACACCGTCCAATATTCTAAAACGTTGCAGACGGAGTTAACGTTTTAACTAGTGTTACGAAGTCAAAATCAATCGAGTCTCATCGTTCGAAGCGACAACATCAACAGTGAAAAAAGTATATCTCTTACGGAGAAATAAGAACAATGGCTGGTCGCAGTGAAGACGTAAATAATTCTGAGAAGTGGATGTTCACTCGCGATATTCCCGATAAGGGACTTCGCGGCTTCGCGGGAAGCAGCACAAGTATGAATTATTACGTACCGTATCCTCGTGAAAAATCGGAACCTCGTTATACGCCTAAGCCTCGTGAAGTTTCATCGGACGAGCGCAAAACGTAAGTATTACTTTGGATAAATTTTTAAAATTTATTTTTTCTAATTTTATTAATTTATCTACTTTATTTTTTTTACAGTTTCAATAAATCGGAACCTCGTTATACGCCTCGTATCTTGGGCAGACGATTTGCCCTGACAGTCACGGCTTACACATATTTGGATATCGGAATCAATGTGGGATCTACATCCTTTGTGGAATTGATTCTTGGCGACAATCGGGGAAATCAGATCGTGCTTCCTCATGCAACGTGGACAACGATCATCGAAAGACGCATGGATATCGAACAACTCATGCAGTCGACTGTCGGTTCATCGCTGTCTATTCGAGATTTAGTCATAGAACTTGTTAAAATGCGTGACGCTAATATTGTAAAACTTACGTTGCGCGATACATGCTTATACATGATACCAGCAACTGTATTATTTTTGTTTGAAATCGAACAATGTGTCGAACATGTATATTTCAATTTATGTCAAGATATACAGCATGTTAGTAATAAGTATAAACATTTTGTAACAATCTTGCGACAAAATCGTATCACGGATAAATGTCAGGCGAGAAAAGTACTGAGTGAGGTGTCCGATGGAAGTTCGCTCATAGATTGCGAACTATTAGCTTACGGCTTAGATAACATTGTATATGAAGCAAAAAATGTAAATAACGAATAAAAATTGAATATTATCATAAATAGTGGCAAAATTATTTTTCAATCTATCTCTTCCGTTTTCATCTAACATTAGCCTCCTCTATATTTAATTATATATATGTTGTGGTAATGTCCTTTTTAATTATATAACCGATTTATTATAAATTTAAAAAATTAATAAAATTATTAAAATATAAATAAAAACTTTTATCTAAAATAGAATAATCGCATCACGACACGTATGAACTTGTCCGTTCCTGTCTTCCACTCTCATTTTCCCACTATGGGACTCTATAGTTTAAGTCACATAAAATATGTTTTTTTTGTTGATTTTTTTTGTTGAACGTAGACCCAGAAAAAAAGGTCTTCGACGCCATCTCTTCCTGCGTTCAACTCTATAGTTTTTCATGCAAATTTTTTTAAATTAAATTATTATATTAATTAAATTGTTATAAATAATTATATTAATTAAATTAGGTTATAAAAAATTATATTAATTTATAGGTTATAAATAATTAAATTAATTGAGTTAGGTTATAAAAATTATAACCTAATTTAATTAATTTAATTATTTATAACCTATAAATTAATATATTTAATTAATGATGCAAACACGCCGTCATCCCCCTCCACGCCAATAACGTCATCCCCTCTCCACGCCGGTGACGTCATCCCCCACCACGCCGGTGACGTCATCCCCCCACCACAAACTGGCCTAAAACTAACATAGTATACCTACTTGCATTAATAAAATTTGTGCAATAATTTGTGTAATAATTTTTTGTTTTATTTTTAGTACATAAAAGTTGGCGAACGGAAGGTTGCAGAGGTACCTCAATCGAGGATGCAAATGCAAATGAAATTTGAGTTCACCCCATATGAGCGGGTATCTCCGAGAATGAGATACCTCTTTAACGAGTCAACGTTCGAGGTGCCCGTACACATGGAGGTGAGTACAGATTACATTTAAGTTATACGATTTATTAAATAATTTATTAAGGGGGGAGATCCGTTTTAATGGGATTTTTTAAATTAATTTTCATGAATTTTTTGTGCCAAACCAATAAAACCGATTAAAAAATCCTTTTGCGTACATATTTATTGGTATTTTTTATGCTTATACAACTTTTTATAAAACATTTTGTTGAGTCGTACTCGCTTGGCGCGCTGGACCGCAAGAGGCAGCATTTCACCGGTGCCCACGATTGCGCCCGTTTGACTGATCTGAAACAAAAAATCCAGGTATATTTTGGTTTGGCAGATGACCCTTTATAGCCCGTACCTCGATCGCATTGAAAAAAAATCACAAAATGGCGCCACGATAACGATTTTTTTTAATTTGGCAAAGCTGCCAAATCGTGGGCACCGATGAAATGCTGCCTCTTGCGGTCCAGCGCGCCAAGCGAGTACGACTCAACAAAATGTCTTATAAAAATTTGTATAAGCATAAAAAATACCAATAAATATGTACGCAAAAGGATTTTTCAATCGGTTTTACTGTGTTGGCACAAAAAATTCATGAAAATTAATTTAAAAAATCCCATTAAAACGGATCTCCCCCCTTAAATAATTTATTAAAATAATTTGTTACAGCATGATGTCGTACGCGAGGGGGACCTTCTTCTTCCAGGGACGTACATGAACTTCATTCCGGAGGTACGTGATTTGTGTGTGTGTGTGTGTGTGTGCGCGCGTTTTTTAAATAATAATAATATATTTTGTTTAATTCTTTACAGCATAATGTGAACGAGGAACCTTGATGAAAGGACGTTGGACGATTATAAGAATTTTACAATAATTGCGGCTGACACCCCAAGTAGCAAAATAATATTTTTTAAACGTTTTTAAAAACATTTTTAGTAATGAAAAAAAAATATTTAAAAAACGTTAGTAGGTAAGCTATGGGCGCTCTAACCAAGGGGCAATGAGGGGCGGGGGGTATACCGCGGGAGAGGAGGGGGGGTGTACCGCGGGGGGGAGGAACCGCGTTTTCGGGCACCGCGGGGCAGGGGGAGGGGGACCGCGTTTTCGGGCACCGCGGGGGAGGGGGAGGGGGGGACCGCGTTTCCGGCGCCGCGGGGGAGGGGTCCGCGGGGTGAGGGGACCCGCGTTCGCGTTTTCGGGCGCCGCGGGAGAGGGGTCCGCGGGGTGAGGGGACCCGCGTTCGCTTTTTCGCCGCGCCGCGGGGTGAGGGGCGACCGCGTTCGCGTTTTCGCCGCGCCGCGGGGAGGGGCGACCGCGTTTTCGCCGCGCCACGGAGTCCGCGTGCAATGGCCGCGTCGGTCCGCGTGACGTCACACGGCACGCTCCCGCTCGCGTTATCTCCCCCTCGTAGATGTTCTCTCGCGCCCCCGTCCCCCGTTCACGCGCGTCTTCTCGTTCTCTTTCCCTCGCGCGTTCTCGCTCGCGTCTTCTCGCTCCCGGCTCCCGGCTCCCGGCTCCCGTTCGTGTTCTCGCTCACGATCGCGTATCTTTTCTTCGCCAACGATATTTAATCGTTTAGATCTTAATATTTAATTTTTAATATTACATTTAACTAAACGATAAACGAAGACAGCTTAATGACAGGGAACGGTAAATGAAAAGGAAAAATAATTAAAACTTTTTAAATCATATTATATGCATTTATTTATCATGTAGTGCATTATACACAATAATATCGGCAGCATATACGCCAACAGTTCGTAATCTATTAGCGAATTTTTATCATAAACTTCATGCAAGATTCTAACTGCATTACATTTATCGGTGATACAATTTTGGCGTAAAATTGTTACAAATTGTTTACATTTTTCACTTACGCCATGAACATTTTGGCATAGTTGAAAATATACATTTTCGACGCAATGTTCTAGTTCGAACAGGAAGAGTACGGTTGACGGTTTCATGTACAAGCTGGTGTCGCACGATGTCAACTTTACAATATCTGCGTCACGTATTTTAACGAGCTCCAGATCTCGAAACGCTAGCGATGAAGGCGCCGGTGACTGCACGAGTCGCTGAATATCTGCACGTTTTTCGATTAATGTCACCCACGTTGCATGAGGCAGAATTATCCGATTGCCTCGGTTATCACCAATAAGTATATCCACAGAGGACATAGGTCCCGGGTTGATTCCAACATCCAAAAATTTATATGCTGTCGATGTCAAGGCAAATCTTCTTCCCAAAATACGAGGCGTGTAGCGGGGTTTATCAAAACTGAAAAAATACAATTATGTTTATAAAAGATTTTTTTTGCACAAGCATATACGAAAATTAGCGGTACTTACTCATTGTGCTGTTTCTCGCACGTTTCATCCTGAATCGGAACGTAGTAGTTCGCACCGTAAGTGTTCATCGTAACTGGAGGCTGTTTGCGACGTACTCGAACCGTATCAAACTCTTGACTGCGCTCTAGAATCCTCGTAGACTATTTATACGTACAAAAATGCGAATCTTGCAAATAGCGCCAATGTACGGCTGCTGCTGCATGGTGACCACCACCACAATCCACATATATGTTAAATGAGATATCTTTGTCAAGAACATTCGTGATGAGATCACCTTATCGGGCAATAGCATCAAATATGATTTATTTTCAAGAGCATACGTGTCTCGCAATGATTTCATCGAACACGTGCAAAACTGCAAATTTTGCAATTTCGCATAAGTCAATTGCGCGATATTGTTTTCAAAAACATGTCGCGACGTGTCTGGCGATGATTTTATCGAACACGTGCAAAACTGCAAATTCTGCAATTTTACATAAGTCAATGGGGCGTTATTGTTTTCAAGAACATACATGTCTCGCGATGATTTCATCGAACACGTGCAAAACTGCAAATTTTGCAAATAGCGCCGATGTACGGCTGCTGCATTAATACAGATCAAATCACCGAAAGTCAATGGCGCGATATCGTTTTCATGAACATACGTGTCTCGCAATGATTTCATCGCACACGTGCAAAACTGCAAATCGTAGATTTTTCGGAAGGCGCAAATGTACGGATACAGAGATGAAATTAGATATGATAAAAACAAACGATGCATCATTAGTAGAATATAAATTGACGAATCTGGGGGATACGCTCAGTAGTCGAGGACTGGAAGTCGCGAGTGCAACAAATTGTGTCAGAAAGAGGAACATGGAGCAAGAGTTGTTGGACCAATCCACCCTTTTAAATTCGAGGGAAGACTTTGCCGCGTGGGAGCAACGATGCGACGAGTTTATCGAATCGTTGGAAGAACAAAGCCGAATTAAACGGCCACGATTATCGATCGGTCTCAAACAGTCGTTGGTCGCCTGTATCGCACGACTCGAAGGTCTGAAAGACTCGGTACGTCAACGTTTTGTGCATGTGGGTGCAGGATACAGTGCGAGTGAGACAGAACTCAGATGGCGCGAGATAGATACGGCTTTTGAAAGTCGTATACTGACCGGTGTGGTAATAAATTCCAAACACATCGACCCTCATCAATTTCTCAAAGATGCGAGAGACATTGTACTCATTCATGTGCGGAACGTCATGCAACGACATGACAATGTAAAAATAAACACAATGTTTAATGGTGAATTTGTTGCGGGTGACAAACGCGCAAATAAAAGTATCGCAACGAGAAACTATGAACTCTTTCGTGAGTCCGATCTGTGCGAGTGGTACAAGCGACACGTCATCGAGCCTACCCTAGCATCGCTGGAGGAATTCCAGGAACGTGATAGCGGATGGGCGTTGTCGCGTATACTTAATTTGACTGTTAACGTAAACAAATATAATCCATTGCACGCGGGGTGTTTTGTGGAAATACCGCGAGAAATTAAATTGAAGAGAGCGGTGATAAACGTGCGATCAATGGACAATGCATGTTTCGCATGGTCAGTGGTGGCTGCTCTGCATCCAGCCCAAAGACATGCAGATCTGGAATCGTCGTATCCTCATTACACGTCGGTGCTAAATCTTACAGACATTAAATTTCCAATGACGTTGGATCAAATTAAACGGTTTGAAAATCACAACGATATATCAATCAACGTCTTCAGCATCGAGAAAAAAAACAAGGAACTTGCGATCTTGCCAATACGGGTTACTGGTCGAAAGATGGACAGACATGTAAATCTGCTGTACGTGCAGGACGACAACGTAGGACATTTTGCATGGATCAAGAATCTGTCCCGCCTTGTGAGCTCGCAACTGAGCACGCACCATGGTCGGAAATACTTTTGCGATCGGTAAGTATACATCCTAATAAATAATAATTTTTACGTAAAAAAATATATTTAAAAAAAATTATTTATTTACAGATGCTTGCACTACTTCGGCTCCAGCGAGAAATTGAAAGCCCACACCGTCGACTGTCAGGAGATGAACGACTGCGCGATCAAGTTACCGAGCGATAACAACAAGTGGTTGGCTTTCAAGAATCACGGCAGGAAGGAACGAGTTCCGTTTATCGTATACGCCGACCTTGAATGTACCCTGGAGAAGATGGAAGCGGATCCGGAAACGTCCATATCAACATCATCGCGTGTTTAGCATAGGGTACTACGTGCGCTGCTCATACAACGACTCGCTATCAATGTATCGGTTTCGTCGCGATAAGGATTGCGTCGCGTGGTTCGCCGAGGAGCTAAGACGTTTAGCTCACGACGTAAAGACAATCTTGTCCACTAATATACCCATGGCGAATTTCACGCGAGACGAGTGGGAAAAGTTCAACAGCGCAACGCACTGTCACGTGTGCGAAAAACCGTTCGAGCCAGACGACGTGCGAGTACGCGATCATTGTCATCTAACCGGTCAGTACAGAGGTCCCGCGCACTCAAACTGTAATCTGAACTACAAAGATTCGCATTGCATTCCCATAGTTTTTCATAATTTATCTGGCTACGACGCGCATTTTATTATAACTGAAATAGCAACAGCGTACGAAGGACATGTAGACTTGCTCCCAATCACAAAAGAGAAATACATTTCATTTACAAAAAACGTTAAAAGCACCGAAGATAAAGATAAGAAAACTTGCGTCAAATTGCGATTTATCGATTCGTACAAGTTTCTCACCGCTAGTCTCGACAAATTGGCATCTTATCTAAGCAAGGATAAACTGCGAATATTGCAACGCGAATTTTGTAAAATATCCGCAGAAAATTTTGATATGTTGACACGAAAAGGCGTATTTCCGTATGAGTACATTGACTGCGTCGAAAAGTTGGAGGACTCGTGTTTACCGCCGCGCGACTCGTTTTATAGTTCATTGACAGGTGACACCGTATCCGAGAGCGATTACGCGCACGCCGTCAACGTCTGGCAGCGGTTCTCCATTGGAACGCTCGGTGACTACAGCGATTTATATCTCAAAACCGATGTCTTGCTGTTGGCCGATATCTTTGAAAATTTTCGCGATAGCTGCGTCGCGAGTTATGGACTCGATCCGGCGTATTATTATACTCTACCAGGTTTTACGTGGGATGCTATGTTGAAGCATACACGTATCAATTTCGAATTGCTCACTGACATTGACATGGTCATGTTTATCGAACGCGGCATACGCGGCGGTTTGAGTCAATGTTCAAACAGATACGCGCTGGCCAACAACAAGTACATGCAGTCGTACGATCCATCGAAACCGTCGTCATATCTGATGTATTTCGACGTAAACAACTTATACGGCTGGGCAATGTGTCAACCATTGCCTTACGCAGATTTTCAATGGGTCGACGACGTAACCGATTTTAATGTTATGGATCTTGCGGTGGATTCCACGATAGGCTACATTCTCGAAGTCGACTTGGAGTATCCGCAACATCTTCACGACGCGCACACTGACCTACCATTCTGTCCGACGCGCGATAAACCACGCGGTAAGCGACAGGACAAGCTACTCGCAACATTATACGATAAGAAACGTTATGTAATACATTATCGCAACCTGCAGCAGTGTACTCGTCACGGTCTCCGTGTAGCAAAGATTCACCGCATATTGAAATTCGCGCAATCTCCATGGCTTCGCGATTATATAGAACTTAATACGAAATTTAGAACATTGGCCAAGAATGATTTCGAGAAAAATTTATACAAATTGATGAACAATGCTGTGTTTGGCAAAACCATGGAGAATGTGCGCAATCACGTTGACGTGCGACTCGTGACTCATTGGGAGGGTAGATACGGCGCGGAGGCATTGATCGCGAAACCAAATTTTCATAGCCGAAGCGTCTTTTCGGAGAATTTAGTAGCAATAGAAATGCGAAAACTCGAGGTGAAGTTCGACAAACCAATCTACGTGGGTATGTGCATCCTCGATATATCCAAGACATGTTTGTACGAATTTCATCACGAGTACATGTTACCGTTGTATCGCGACAAGTGTAAAGTCACGTACACCGATACTGACAGTCTCATTTATTACATCGAGTGCGAAGATGTGTATGACACCATGAAGCGCCACATTATTAGATTTGACACAAGCGATTACGCGGTCGATAATGCGTACGGTATCCCACTCGCCAATAAAAAAGTTCCGGGCTTAATGAAAGACGAAAATAACGGTGCGATAATGACCGAATTCGTCGGGCTTAGAGCAAAGATGTACGCCTTGCGAGTAGACGGTATGAAAGATACGAAAAAAGCTAAAGGTGTTAAGAGTAACGTCGTAGCCAGGTCGATAACATTCGACGATTACACGCGGTGTCTGCGCGACGAAATTGAAATGACACGACAGCAGACCTGCATAAGATCCAAACAGCACGAGGTATACACCGTGTCCGAAACGAAAATAGCTCTAAGTCCGTACGATGATAAACGATACATTATACCCGGTTCTACCGAGACGCTGCCATGGGGGCATTATAAAATACCACTGTAAAATACAATTGTAAATACATTTAGATATTTATGTAAATAAATGACTCATTTGTATGTATAATATGTTTTTATATTGTAATAAATTTTTACAATACATTATTCTTGTGTATCCATGAATTGTGTGAATTATCAAATCCTAACCACTTTACATAAACCTCATCCCCCCTTTTGCGCAAAACTTTTTCAACGAGATACACGTCGGGATTTGCAACGCAATGTAACTCGTATTCGTAGAAGCCGCCGGTGACGGGTTTTCCGCAGGAATCTTCCAACAGATACGTCACGGGATTAGTTTTCTGCACTTTGACGATTCTAAACACCTCCGTGGTCCAATTTGGCGTGTATCCTTTCTCGAAGATTGTCTTGAATTTACTCACGCGTACCGAGTCGCCCACTTTGAATCGCGCGGGAGCAGCGATCTTTACGTGGCTGTACACCGTTGTTAGGAGCTTGTCGGCGATCGCGGGGGTAACATCGATGGGTCGCATACCGATAGTTCGATGCTTTCGCGCGTTGTAATCCGAAACGAGACCCGGCAGCGAGTCGATCCATTTGTAATTTCCGTTGAGCGTAAACATTTTCCACATATCGTTCTTGAGCGTGCGATTGAATCGTTCGACGACCGATGCCTTCATTACGGAATAGGTCGAATAGTGATTGATATTATGTTTCTTCAAGAGTTTCTGCACGTTTGCGTTGTAAAATTCTTTGCCCTTGTCAGTCTGCAGATTTTTCGGACATCTTCCGCCGTCTCGAATTATTTTCGCTATCGCCGTAGTAACCTCGGTTCCGCTCTTGGCCTTGAGCGGTACGGCCCATGCGTGCTTGCTCAGCACGTCGATAACGGTGAGTATGTAGTAGTAGCCTCTGTTGAATCGCGTGTATGGACGCATCTCGACCACATCCGCCTGCCACAGGTCATCGTATCCGCGCACTATGACGCGTCTTCGCGAAAAATTTCTTCTCGCAGGAGCGTGTAGTTCTTCCACCAGCCTCCGTTTCTCAGTTGATTGCTTCTTACTAGCCATGACGCTGACGCGCAACTGACGCAGAGATCAGATGTACGTTCTTATCTATTCGCGATGATTCGCAATTACATCTTGAATCATCTTTTGAAGTTCGTTTAGGGTAATTTGCACGTTATTCTGGAATACGGCCATCTTTCTCTCGATTTCATCCTGCTGATCTTTCAAAATTTGCACGCTCTGCTGCACGTAACGTTTATTGGCTGCATCGCCATCATCTACAGGCGGCGCTATCCGTCGAATCTTGCGCGATTTCGCGTCAAAGTCGGTGGCGACCATGCAAAGAGCGTTATCGCGCACGTAATTTCTGATTAATCCGCTCCATTGATAGTACGGTTCCGCACCGCCTCTTCCGAGCGATATACCAAACTTGTTGATCGGCATTTCGATGTTGATTGAACGACTCGCCGACGCGCGGTTTAATTTATAATAAGTCCAGCCTCGCGAAGTTCCTCGATAATCGACAGGATCTCGTTATCGTGACCGGTGTGACCCGCTAGGCGCGAAGCTTCGAGCAATCGGAGACGATCTACAAGCTCGTTGGGATCGTCCCAATGAACATAGTCGATCTTGTTGTCGTTTAATGTCATGGCACGCGGTATACCTTTTCCAGCTTTTTTACCCGAAATCGACGATGCAATTATATGGTCGATCTTGTTGCCGTTTAATGTCATGGCATGCGGTATACCTTTTCCAGCTTTTTTACCCGAAATCAACGGTGCGATTATTTGTGTGTACTTGTATCCCCTGTTGCCATTTATTCGAGCGTGAGCATCATAATTGCGTTTATGAGCACTCGTCGTCAACAGAATGCTCTTGTATGTTTGCATATCGTCCTCCGTGTAGATATCGTCATTGGGAAATTTCTTAAAGATCAACTCGTAAAGACCGCGTGTGCCAGCGTATCGTATGCCGTCGATAATTATGTTGTCCGCGTTGTTCACGTCAAAACGTTTATTACCGAGCATCATTCCATCGTTGCTGAAATAAACGCCGTATACGGTGTCTATACCGCTTTCTTGATCGCCGCTCAGAACTGCCCCGACTTTTGGCCCAATAGACCAAAGTGATCTCGCAACGTTTCTCGACCTTCAGATGTTTGCAACTGCTGTCGAACGGACGTCACGAGTGAGTCATCCGTGGTTTCGAAAACATCTTCGTTTGCGAGTGATTCGAGCATTGTGGGTTGCACGGAAGGCGCGGAGGTTATCGGTGGTTCATTCAATGGACCTGTCGATCGTTTCGATTTATGCGGTTGTAAAATTTTGGTTATTTCGCTCAAATTAGATGGCACATTTATCGATCGTTTCAACGTAACCGGAGTTGAAGCCATTACAGAGTCGTTAAACGAGGCGTTTGGTTGTTTTCGTTTGAACTTTGGCTCTTCGTCTTCCCACGCCGTTTCATTCTCAATCTTTGACACGTCAGATTCTTTGCCAACGGTGTTTTCGGCAATCTGCCTTAGAGGCTCGATGATGGGCTTAAAGTGTCTCTCCAACGCGATATCTTCCTCCATTTTACCGGTTTTCAAGGCGTGATACTTTTTGCGAATCGAATCGCTCGTTTTCGCAATTTGATTTGCTATCCTCTCGCGCTCTCTAATCTCCTCGCCGCTGTCCATGTCGCGATAACGTTGTTCAATCGGCGCGTCGACAACAACTAACCATGTTTCGGTATCGCAAAGTCGTTAAATCCTTTTCTGTATCGACCATTCGAAATCGCGCTGTCCTTGTCTATCACCACGAATCCATACTTTTGTTGCCAACATGTATGACACAATTTACTGAAATCATCGTATGACATATCTGTGTTTACGTGATCGTTGAATATGTGTTTCAGATTGGTACCATCCTGTTTAAACAGAATCAATAAATTCGCGTTGTCGCGTATAAGATGCTTCGGTATCTTTGCATACGTCTGACAAAGATAGAAGGAGTCAACGTTCGCGTGCCGGCCCATTGCAAAGTATTCTCTTATCGTATCCTGCTTGTCGCATGCCACGTCATCAAAGATAAAAATAGAATTCGGGAGCGCATCGCTCGGTGGAATGACGTCACTGTTATTCGAGAACGTAAAGTAGCCAATTTCTTCTATCGGTGTTAGTATATTCTCCAAATATCGGTATTTCGACTGTTGCAACGATTTCGAGTACACATACACGTTCTCGAAACGTACACCGTGCGGACTTTCCAGCAAGCTTATCAAGACGTTTGTCTTGCCGCAATTCGACGGACCGCAGATGATACCACGTATAGAAATCGGTAGCATGTCTCCATGTTTGCGTACCTCTTTCGTTAACTGTATCCTATCGTCAAAGTTTGTCACTTTGATCGTCCGCGATTGTCGTACGAACCGCATTTTACCTCCCCTCCACAACGAATGAAAAACAGTATCGAGAAAGCTGGCCTATTTATAGAGGCGCGTAGAGCTGAGATGCTCAGTCTTTAAAATGTTTTTGCTTGTGTCGGATAACAGCGATATTTACAATTTAACCGCCGAGCAGTTAAAGTATATACCAAAGGTCATTCTACTACGGCAGTTTTATAATCATATAGATTATTTGTGGGATAAGCTTCCCGAACATATCAAGGCAGATTCGGAGGTTCAGCAATACCGTCGCTGTTTAATACATTATAATTTGCCGTGTCAGCAAACGCACATCGACGGTCCGCCGCCGTTGATAAAAAACTGCGGCGAATGCCGCCGAAGATAGGTCGAGATCTGTTGAATCGCGCGATAAACGCGCTTCCGATCGAATTACACATTCCCGGCTATCAATTTTGCGGTCCGGGAACTCATTTAGAAACACGATTGGCAAGAGGTGATCGGGGTATTAATCCATTGGACGCAGCGTGTCGCGAGCACGACATAGCCTACTCGCGTAGCAGCGATCTCGCAGAACGACACGTGGCAGACAATATACTTGCCGCGAAAGCGCGAAAACGTGTCACCGCGAACGATTCGACTCTCGGAGAGGGTCTCACAACCGTCTGGGCGACCATGAAGGCTAAAACGAAACTCGGGAGGGGATTGAAAACGAAGAAAAAGAAGAAGAACAAGCGAATACTTCCGATAGCGAAACGCGGCGGTATCCTACCGATCCTGCCGTTATTAGGGGTTCTCGGTTCGTTGGTCGGCGGAGCGGCGGGAGTCGCAAAGGCCGTGAACGATAACAAAGCCGCGCGGCGTCAGCTGGAAGAGATGCAACGTCACAATCGCGCCATGGAAGGTCACGGACTTTATCTCGCTCCATACAAACGCGGACGGGGAGTCTCAAGAGAAAAAAAACGTCGAAGAGACGCTAAAAATTCCCCAGGGCGTAACTACCAACGTACAACTGCAACAATTGGCAAAACGTATGCGCATTCCATATTTTCGAGGTATTTTCATGCGCGACTCGTTACCGATCGGTAGTGTACGTCGAAACGAGAGCGGTATCGTGAATTTGGATAATACTGAGGGACCGGGTACTCACTGGGTGGCGTACGCGAAGAGGGAAGATCGTGCCATATATTTCGACAGTTTTGGTAATCTTCGACCACCGAGAGAATTGGCGCAGTATCTAAAGAACAATGTAATAGAGTACAATCGCACGCCATATCAGCGATACGATCAGAGCAATTGTGGACAACTGTGTCTGCGTTTTCTACAGTCGGCTGACAATCAATTTAAAGACCGGCGTTACGCTGTTTAATCTCAGTATTCATTCAAACATGTCACTGACATTTACGCTCACCGGCAAGAGCAGCATCCTCGCGGTAAGCTACTTTCCCGCCGTGGATTTGAGCGATGGCGATTACGAGCTCGGTCTGACAGATTTTGAAACCTATCACACGATACCGAATGTAAATTCGTCGAACAATAAATTCTACTATGACGACGACAAGGAGATTACCATTCCCGAAGGATCGTACGAACTGCGTGATATAGACATGTATCTGAAACGCGCTCTTTTATGGGATCAATCCAATAATGTCTCGATAAACGAAGATGAATCGCACCTATTGATTATTATTCGGGCTAATAACAATACGATGAAGAGCAAGATCAAGTGCGCTTATCGGATAAATTTCGCCAAACCGAACAACATTGAATCGCTGCTGGGATTTTCAGCGAATCGCGTGCTGGAGTCGCGACAATGGCACGAATCGGATGTTCCGATAAATATCATCAACGTAAACATCATTCGCATAGAGTGTAACGTGACCGCGGGTGCGTACAGCAACGACAAGTACGTGCGCACGATACACGAGTTTTCACCGAGTGTGCCTCCAGGATATAAGATATCGGAAACGCCGGCACAGATCATTTACCTTCCGATCATCGTACGGAGCATTTCGGACTTGACGCTTCGCGTCGTGGATCAGGACGGCCGATTGATTGATTTTCGTGGAGAGGAGATCACCGTTAGACTGCATGTACGAAGACGACAGCGATAACGTGAGATGCTCGTACTGAACGAAGCTGAGCAGGTGCAACAGACGAGAAACAAAATTAGAGAGACAATCCGATCGCCAAAGAAGAAACTCACTGCGTCGAACGTTGAATTTCTGAAATCATTGGGTTTCGTCGTACGAAATGGCTAATATCTTAAACATTGGAGGTGAACCGATCTTTGACGACAGCGTCGTCAAGATTGAGACACACACGTACAATCCGTACGCCAACACAACGTTTGGACATAACGATGAGATAAGAATACCCATACAACAACAGGATTTATACACGTTGCCGTGCGAGAGCTTTCTCTACGTTGAAGGAAGATTGACGATAAAGAAAAGGAATGATGAGTCTCAGGCAACGCTTGCGAATAATTGTGCAGCGTTCATGTTTGATGAGATTCGATACGAGCTCAACGGTGTGGAGATTGATCGCAACAGAAACGTTGGAATAACCAGTACCATCTAGAACTATGTATCGCTATCGTATAATGATTCTCAACTCATGCGGAATGCTGGATGGGACGTTTCATCGAGCATACCGGAAGGATACTTCAACTTTTGCGTACCGCTCAAGAGGTTGCTGGGCTTTTGCGAGGATTACAAACGCGTGGTTGTTAACGCTCGTCACGAATTAATTTTGATACGAGCGCGCAGCGACAACAATTGCATTGTGGGAAATCCGGCGACGGAGCCGGAAATTGAATTGTTTAAAGTACAGTGGCGAATGCCTCACGTCACATTAAACGAGATCAATAAGCTATCCATGCTACGGGCCTTGGAAAGCGGGCGATATCTTAGTGTTAGTTTCCGTTCGTGGGATCTGTACGAGTACCCCATGTTGCAGAGCACGACCAAGCATTCGTGGGCCGTCAAAACGGCGACTCAGCTGGAGAAGCCGCGATACGTTATCTTTGCGCTGCAGACCGGGCGCAAGAATATCATGTCTCAAAATGTTAGCGTATTCGATGACTGTAACTTGACCAACGTGAAACTTTATCTAAACTCTGAATTTTATCCGTACGACGACTTGAATCTGGATTTTGGCAAAAATCGATACGCCGTCCTTTTCGATATGTATGCGCGTTTTCGTAAAGCTTATTACGGATACGATTCCAGTGATACGCTTTGCAGCTTGTATACATTCCTGATGGAAGGACCTTTGTTGTCATCGATTGCTCGCGACAAAACGAATCTGTCAAGAGCGCCACCGTGGATGTGCGAATAGAATTTGACTGCAAAGAGAATGTACCGGCAAATACTACCGCCTATTGTCTCATTTTGCATGATCGCGTAATCGAATACTGTCCATTGTCGAACGTAGTGCGCAAAATCATGTAAATTGCAATATCAGCGGGTATTGCGATATAAGATACACTGATGTACCGCGATAAGATACAGATTGCTCCGTCGTTTCGTCATGATCGTACCAACGTTTGTCGATCTGCAAGGCTTCACCGTCGGGATGAAATTTGTCGTAAAGGAGGTGGCGGTTCTGAGAAACGGGACCGTTTTGGCGCATTACATTTTTACATGTCCCATGCCATGGAGTCTCCTCACGAAATCCGACAAATCATGCGCTTCTTGGTTGATTGCAAATCACCATGGACTACGATGGGAGGATGGAAACGTGCCATACAGCATGGCGAAACATTTAATTACATCGGCCGTGCTTGGAGAGGGCGACGAGACGTCGACTCTTGTGTATGTCAAGGGATGCCAGAAACGAGAATGGCTGGTGGATCTACTTGAGAATAAAGCTAGAAAAAATCTAAACATTGAGACTTTGGATGCCGATTACGAAGATATCGAATCTTTAAATAATCTAGATGTTACTAATACTATAAGATGTAAAAAACATGTTAAGAATTGCGCATTACAAAATGTATTAAAAATATGTAACTGGTGGTCGCGACACCAGAAAAAATTATGATTTTTTTTAAATAAACTATATATGTATATATAAAATGTTTTATTTCCATTTCCCACATAGTTTGTAATATAATATAGATGTTTTAGTTGTTTAAAAGCTATTCAAAAGCTGTTTTAGCTGTTCAAAAGCTGTTTTTAGTTGTTTGACAGTTGTTTGATAGCTGTTTTTAAAGCTGTTTTAGTTGTTTTTAGCTGTTTTTAGTTGTTTGATAGTTGTTTTTAGTTGTTTTTAAAGATGTTTTTTGTTGTTTTTAGTTGTTTTTAGCTGTTCAAAAGCTGTTTTTAGTTGTTTGATAGTTGTTTGATAGCTGTTTTTTAAAGCTGTTTTAGTTGTTTTTAGTTGTTTTTAGTTGTTTGATAGCTGTTTTTAGTTGTTGTTTGATAGCTGTTTTAAAGAAGTTTGATAGCGGTTCAATAGCAGTTATACAGATTAAACCATTGAAAGTTAATGGCGCGATATCGTTTTCATGAACATACGTGTCTCGCGGTGACTTCATCGCACACGTGCAAAACTGCACATTGTAGATTTTTCGTGAGGCCCAAATGTATGGATGCTGAGATCATGGTGAAATTAGATATGATAAACAAACGATGTGACAATAGTGGGATATAGAAGGATGAATTTGATGGTACGCTCAGTAGTCGTGGACCGAAAGTCGCGAGTACAACACATGACGTGACATGAGCGACGAATATGAAAACTTGTGCAAACCGGTGCTCAATAGTAAATTCAAAATCGTGAAGATCAGCGAACCGCGCATGAGAAATTGTTCTAGAGTGCGTTTGTGGAGAGTCGACGTAGCGCGATATTTGATCCGTCGCGAATTGGGAATCGCCGATCTCCGATCGAACCGGGAGTTTCTCAACAGCGAATTTGATTGGAAAAGAAACTTCGGATATTTTCCAAAGTTTATATTTTAGCGCGTGAGTGGAACAGAGTGTATATAAAATGGATTTCGAAGAATTGCAGTTTGAAGGAGAAGAAAGAATGGAAGTTGAAGCAAACAATGAAGAAATGGAAGTGCCTGAAGAAATAGAAGTGAATGAAGAGGAAGGAATGGAAGTTGATGATGATGCTATATTGTCAGACGATTCATGTTATGATAGTGAAATGGCTGATGAGGATATTCCGGATGAAATTTTCAGAGTGTTGAATCAAGCTGAAATTAATGCGTTAAATCCTCTGACAAAGATGTGCTGCACATACTGTTATTTCACTCCAGGACAGGTGAAGTTTTGTGCGTCATGCATTGTGAGAATCAGTGGATTATTCTCAATGCTGTACGTTTATCGTAAACATGACACCAGGCCTTATATACTAATGGACGGTCTCTTCTGTTCGTCATGTGGAGACCCATTATATTTAATTTCACCATGTAATCTGTGTCCTATGTGTGTTTTTGTGTAAATTTTAACTGCTTTGAAATAGTATTTTTTTAACTATTTTAAGTGTATATATTATTGTCTAAAATTAAGAGACTATGGCCTATACTGCTAAGAGACTCTACTGCTAACAATAACTGTAACATATATAGACAATACAAAACGTATTCATCAATATTGTGTCACACAGTGCGGGATGTGACTGACTCACGAGCCGGGGGTTTCTGATTCAAATCCAGCGGTGGTAAGCAAATTTTCTATGTATAATATAAATTTATTTAATTCCACGTACCGGCGCGGCGAAAACGCGGTCGCCCCTCCCCGCGGCGCGGCGAAAACGCGAACGCGGTCGCCCCTCACCCCGCGGCGCGGCGAAAACGCGAACGCGGGTCCCCTCACCCCGCGGACCCCTCTCCCGCGGCGCCCGAAAACGCGAACGCGGGTCCCCTCACCCCGCGGACCCCTCCCCCGCGGCGCCGGAAACGCGGTACCCCCCTCCCCCTCCCCCGCGGTGCCCGAAAACGCGGTCCCCCCTCCCCCTCCTCCGCGGTGCCCGAAAACGCGGTTCCCCCTCCCCCTCCCCCGCGGTGCCCGAAAACGCGGTCCCTCCCCTCCCCCTCCCCCGCGGTGCCCGAAAACGCGGTTCCCCCCCCCCGCGGTACACCCCCCCTCCTCTCCCGCGGTATACCCCCCGCCCCTCACCCCCCCCCTCATTGCCCCTTGGTTAGAGCGCCCATAGCTTACCTACTAACGTTTATATTAATGGGATAGATCCTTTTTTTCTTATTAAAAAAATATTTATTTTAATATTGTAAAAAACGTTTTTTAACATTAAAAAAGTGTGTTTTTAATATTAAATAAACGTTATTAGTTAACATTAAAAAATGTTTTATTAACATTAAATAAATGTTTTATTAACATTAAATAAATGTTTTATCAACATTAAATAAATGTTTTGTTAACATTAAATATACGTTTTTTTTTTAAATTAAATAAATAATTTATTAATATTAAATATATGATTTATTAGTTGGAAAATATACGTATATACATATATATATATATATATATATATATATATATATATATATATACACACACAGGAAATTAATATAAGGCTGTCAAAGATCTAAGCTTGGATCGTATGGCTTTGATTCTAATTTGATTGTATATCGTAACGGTCCTATTTCTCTTATTATTATGATTTATTAACATTTTAAAAGATGTTTTTTTTACAGTAAATATACATCTTTTTGTAGCATACAATTAAGAAACTTAGGCAAACAATCAGATTCTAGTAAAATATCCTTCCCGTGATGCAACATTCGGTAGAAGTCATGAATAGCTTACAATTAGTGGTATTAGATAACAATCTGCACTTCAATATGTCTCTCAATGAGAGGTATAAACTCTACTAATGCCATATAACTCCAAATATAAAAATACTGTAGACGACTGGTTAAGAACACCAGGAACCGAATTGACTACACTATAAATGCAAGTGTGTTATTTCTACACGCATAAACGTTTAAAAATGACACATTTGACTGAAGCTCGTTTTACATGTTTTGTTGCGTGTTAAATAACACGTTTAATCGTATTAATATATTCAACCGTGTTATTTGACGTCATTTAAAACGGTAAAAAATATGTAAGAAGAGCTTCAGTTAAAATAACACACTTGGATTTGCTGTGTATTAGTTAATTCTTAAAAAAGAGCTATTAATATCAGTTTATCTAGGACTAAATATTAGAATGAGAAAAAGTGTAATAATATATTCCGAATATGTCAAATATTTACTCCTTGCACTTTCAACTTATAAGTAGAGTGCATATGTCAGAACACAAAATCTGTACGAACAATCAATTCGAATAAACTTAAAAATAATGTTTTTAAAATTGATTTTTACACATGGTGAAATCATGTCATATATGTTATATAATCTCATATTTTAAATTTCACAAAAGGCTTTGAGCATATTTTATTATAATTATTGTTTATTAATGAAATACTGTTTATTAATGACATATCAACAATAAGCTTAATTTATAATGTTAATAGAAACATTTTATATTTTTTGTCACTCGACCTTTTGCAGGATAAACTTACCTAGCTACTGACCTATTAAAGGTATCCAAAAACTGTAAAGGACTTTTTGACTCAGTTTTTTATATGGAATATGCGATTTTTTTATTACATTAATCGAACACTCTGTATAGTATTATAGTCATAAAATAGTATTTTAGTCAAGATATATAATCAAGAAAAACAAAACTTATAATATGTATTGTAATATATAGTCAAAAAAAACTAAAAGAAAATAAAATATTTTGTATTTGAATATTGTCTTTTATGAATAAAAATTATAATATTTTTAAAATAAATTTTAGAAGCATTATTTTTATATTTAGCATAAATATTTATTTGATACTTTTTAATAATATTTACTATTACTTACACAGTTATTTCAATTCAAAAGGTACTTTATTACCCACACGGGGTTTGAAAGGGCGTTTTGTAGGGACGTACCCAACCCTGTACATCCTTCCACCATTGGCGTTTTTCATGAACGTACCCAAACCTTTACAAATCAAAAATTAAATCAAAAATCACAATGAAAATTATAACCACAAATCGAAAGGAAACAAAAATCTCTGCCTATTTGGCTCTTGTCTGCTCGACGATTCCCGGGTCCTCTTCCTCCAGTCCGGCCGTCTGCTCCTTTAATCTCCTCTGTTGCCTACTGGCCTTCCTTCCTCCTTAATCGGCCTTTGTTTTCCCTCTCTCCTCGTCTGACTCCATTAGCAGGCTCTCTTCTAGTCTACTTGATATCTCCTCCTCCGCCGATCTTCTTGGTCTCCCTCCATCCTCCTCCCTCCCTTCCCTTTTCTTTCTCTTCTCCTCTCCTTCTCTGAGCCTCCTCTCTATCGATTTGTCCTCGTCCATCTTAACTTTCAGCTTGCTCCCTACCCTCCTCCTCGCATCCAACACCCTCCATTTATCCTCCTCGCATCCCAATCTCACCAGCATTGTCAGCCAATCTCCTCTCAATCCTATCACGCATACTTCCTTCACTTCAATCCTTATCTTCAGGCCCTCTGAGAACAGTTGCTTTACCTTCTCCCGGTTTGTTCCCTTTCCTGTCCATCTGTTCTTCTCTACCCTCACTATCACGTTCTTCTTCCTTCTCTCGTCATCATTCCTCTTCTCTTCGTCGGACCACCATGTCCTTTCCTCAAGCCTGCCAGTGCTCTCCTCGCTATCGTTTCTCTTCCTTTTCTCTGTGCCTTGTTCCAGCCTTCGTACTTTTCTTCTCAGGTTCTCAATCTCCTCTCTCTGATCTTTTATTTCTTTTTTCAGCCCTCTTATCATCTCACTTGTTTGTTCCTTTATCAGTTTCTCCAGTGTCTCTCTCTCCACTATTACCTTCGCTCTGCATTCCATTCTTTCCTTTGTCACGTAGTCTCCCTCTCGCCGACCTTATCTGTAATTAAACGCTTGTTTATTATCTCTACCAATGACCCTCCTTTTCCTTTCTCCTTTCCACGCCGTCTCATCTCCTCTATCGCCTTCATCCATTCTTCCCCCTCTCCATTTTCGCCCAATATCTTCCCTACCACGTCTTGCCAGCTCTCTCCATCCCATTTCTCCCATCTAGTACATACCTCCCATATATGCTCCCAAGTCTCCTCCTCCCTCTCACACATCCTGCACTTTCTGTCATCCTCCTCTCCCCAGTATAATCCTTCCCTAATTTCGTTGCCCAGTCTAAACCTTGCCATTCTAATCCATCTTGTTTCCTCCCATCCCTTCTTTAGATAATCCGGAATCCCTTCCTTCCTTATAAACTTATACCACCTATTGTATTTCGACTCAATGATCTTTTCCATCCTTTCCTGTTTTTGCTTCAATCTTTCCCTATTTTCCAATGCTCCCTCTTCCAACTCCTCTTCCCCTCCCACTTCTACCCCGATCCCTTCCAAGTAGTCTTTTCTCTCCTGCTCCCATTTGCCTATTATCCTTTCCTTCTTCCATCTCTCTTTCATTTCTTCCAAACATTTCCTCGCTATTTCTCCTCCTTTACCTTCTTCCAGTTTCCTTTCCAACCTCCATGCTCTCCTGCTTGCTCTGGCTCTCATTTTCTCCCTTTCCACCTCGTCTCTAACCATGTATCCTGGTGTCCTCCAGTTTAATCCAAAGATCCATCTGAGATATCTCTCGTGAACCCCTTCTTCCTCCCTCCTTTCCTTCCATCCCCATATTTCTGCCCCGTATCCCATCACCGTCCATATCATCGTATCGTAAAGCCAGATCCTTCTTTTCCAATCTTTTTTCCACATCCTCTTTCCTATCCCCCACACCTCTCTCATTACTCTTGCCGCCTTCCTTCTTCTTTCTTTAATGTGCGCCTCCTGTCCTCCGTTCTCCTTCAATGTATACCCCAGGTATTTGAACTCTTTAACCTTCTCCAACTTCTTTCCCTTCCATCTCCAATCATATTTCTTCTTCCTTCCTCCTCCCTTTCTGAATCTCATTATCTTTGTCTTCTCTATGCTCAGCGTTAGACCCTTCATGTCCAAATACCCCTCTAGCCTGCTTATCATAGATCTCATGTCTTGTTCCTCTTCCGCTAGCACTGCTATGTCATCCGCATACATTAGAGTGTATATCCTCTCTCCTCTTAATCTTACACCTCCCCATCCACCTTTCTTCATGAACTCCTCTATGTCTGCAATCAACAAGTTAAACAGTATCGGGCTTAACGAGCATCCTTGTCTTAAACCCTTCGCCGTCCAGAATGCGTCTCCTCTTTCTTCTCCCCTTCTCACGCTGCTTTTGGTTTCTCTTAATACTTCCTCTACCCTGTCTATCAGTCCTTGCCTCACTCCTCTCTCTTTCATTGCCTTGATTAAGACTTCCTTATCTACCGAGTCAAACGCCGCCTTCAAGTCTACAAATAGAACTGTCATCTTCCCTTTCTCAATTCCCAGCTGTCTGTTTATCAGGTAGTTTAGCGCGAATATTTGATCCATTGTCCCCATTCCTTTTCTAAATCCTGCTTGGTTGTCTGGAATCAATTTCTTCGTTTCTACTTCTTTCCTTATCCTTTCTGCTAGAACCGCCGTGTATATCTTGTACATTGAGGACATAATCGTTATCCCTTTGTAGTCCTTCACCTCTCGTCCTTCTCCTTTCTTCACTATTGGAACTATCTCACCTTCTTTCCAATGTTCAGGCCAGCCTTCCCCCCTCCACACTCGTTTACATATTTCCCATATCCATCTCACTAAATCTTCTCCTCCAAATTTCCATACCTTGTTCGGGATTCCGTCCGAGCCTATTGCCTTCCCTGTTTTTAGTTTCCTTATTACGTTTCTTACCTCTTCCAGTTCTATCTCTTCCTCTTCATGTCTGTTCCCTCCTCCTTCTCCTTTCACAACCCTGTTCTCCATCCCACCCATTAGTTCCATGAAATACTCCTTCCATTCCTCCATCTTTATCTCCTCGTTTACCCTCTTTCTTCTTTTTCTTACTCTGCCTATCAACTCCCATACCTTTCCTTCCGTTTTCGCTTCTCCTATTTCTCTTGTCATCCTATCCTTTTCCTCTTCCTTCTTTCTCTTGCATAATTCTCTGTACTCCCTCCTACCTCCTCTGTATCTTTCCGCCTCTCCAGATCCTTTCCTCCATTTTCTTAATTTTCTCCTGACTTCCCTCTTTCTCTCCTTGCATTCTACGTCCCACCATCCTCGTTTGTTTTCGTTCGGTCCCCTTCCCTTCTCTTTTTCGTTCTCCTCTAATACTCTTCTTATCTTCAACGTTCCTTCCTCTATCTCATCCTGCAACTCCCTATTTCCTCCTATCTTCCCTAGCCTCTCACTGAATCGCGTTCTTCCTTCCTCGTTCCATATTCCTCTTCTTCTTATCTTTTCCACCTCTTTCCTTCTCTGTTTTCCCTTCTCGCTACCTCTTATCCATATTATTAAAGGGTCATGGTCTGAGTCTACCTTTTCCCCTACTTCTAATCTTTCCACTTTTTCTCTAATGTCCTCATCTCCTAAAATGTAGTCTATGACCGTTTCACCTTTTCCTCCTGTGTATGTGTATTCTCCTTCCTCATCTCCTTTCATACCTCCGTTTAAGATCGTCCATCCTCTTTCCTCGATAAATTCTAGAAGTGTCCTGCCATCCTTATTCACCTTCTTGTCTTTCGATTTTCTCCCTCTTTCTTTCCCTCTTCCCTCGGTTTCCTCCTCCCATCCTCCCTCCTCTCCCGTTCTCGCGTTAAAATCGCCACCTATTATAGTCTTTATTCCCATATCGCCCTTCTCCATGCACTCCTTCAAGCCTTCTAGCTTCTTATCTATATCTTTGTTTACATATATTCCTATTATTCTCCAGGTTTCTTTTCCTACTCTTATCTTAACCTCTAATTTTCCTTCTTCTTCTTCCATCCTTCTTCCCTCCTTTATCTCTTCTAACCCACTTCTTATTCCTATTAACATGCCTCCGCACGCTCTACCTTTCTTATTCCTCTTGTTCGCTATCTGTACTCTCCAGCTAAATTCTCTTGGTAACTTTTCTTTTACCCTCTCCCATCCTTTACCATCTAACCATGGGTGCTTTCCAGCAAATGTACACTGAGAGACACTGTGTCACACAATTGAACACAGTGTATGGGTGCTTGAAGGAACAATATAATTCTTGGACATAATCACTAGTTCGCGCTGATGTAGAGAATCTAGTGAAATAACTTTACACACATAACCTTACATATAACTTTACATTTTATATCAGCAAAGGTTTTTACTGTTTAAGAAAATTTGTAAAAAGGAATTTTCATCTGCATTTTAATTAGGCTAGCAAATGTGAACGTGTTTTCTTTATTTATTATAGTTTTTCCTGCAAAATTGGATAACGTTATTATTGGCAAAGATACATTTAGCAAATTTACAGGTGCCACTGTTTCTTCTTCTATTTATTTATTATTTTATTATATTTATTATGTTATATTTATTTATATTATTTTTTTATTATAGATTTATTTAGACTTGTCCAGCTTGCCACGATATATTTTTCATTATCGGCATCATCCATCTTACATTAGAGAAAAAAACAGATTATTTATTTTCTAAAAATAAATTAAAATAAAAACAAGTGTATAAAGTTCCTGTGCAACCAGAAGTGGGTCACTGCAAGAAAAAATTGTCCTTGACATTGCGCATTTGTCAGATTAATCGTTTATGGTAAATAAATTTTTAAAAAATAAATTTTGTATTATAATCATAATTCTAATGCTTTTACAAAAGAAAACAAAAGAAAACTTTTACAAAACAAATTTTTTACAGATGGACAAACGTAAAAAAATAATTTATCATATAATGGAAACACTTAATGATTCTACGAGTTCAAGTGATGAATCAAATATGATCAATAACAGTACAAGTAGTGTAACATCAACAAGTAACGAAGAGGAAAATGAAGAAGATGCATTACTATTTCCATTAATACATTATTTGATGAGTGGTAAAAGAAGACATCGTGTTGAAGATTATGTTCAAGTTGTTGATTCTTGGACAAACCAAGAATTTAAAGAACATTTGCGATTGAATCGGGATACTGTAATGATTTTAATTGAGGAATTAAAATTATCAGGTTACATTCCGTCACATTCTTTTGGCGTGAAATTAATATAAGCAAAAGTTATTTTCCTAATTTTTTTATGGTATATTGCTAATACCGAACCACTGCGAACTATGTCTGATAGATTTAATGTTTCAATTTCCTCTGTGTTTCGAGTTCTTCGACGGGTTATAGCTTGGCTTTTAACAAAAGTAGACACAGTTATTAAATGGCCGCAAAAACATGAAATTATGATAACATGTGAAAAATTTTATACAAAACAAGAAATTCGTAATGTTTTAGGAGCGATAGATTCGACTCATATTCAAATTATAAAACCTGTAGCTCATGCACGTAATTATTGCAATCGAAAAAAAACTTTTTCTATAAATTTACAGGTTGTAAATGCAGATATGAGTTTTACAAATATATATTGCGGTGAACCTGGTTCTCTTCATGATGCGCGTGTATTCAGAAGGTCATTTTTATACGAAACAGCTAATATGAATAAAGAAATATTATTTCCGGGTGAAACATTTTTATTAGGTGATTCAGCATACCCATGTTTATCATGGCTTGTTCCACCTTTTCGAGATAACGGACATTTGTCACCTCAGCAGACGGAATTTAATTTTATTCATTCATCTACACGAATAGTTGTTAAAAGAGCATTCGGACAATTAAAAGGGCGTTTTCGTCGTATCAAATTCTTTACTGAATATCGTGACATATCTTTCATTACTAATACAATAGTTGCAGCTTGTATACTACACAATTATTGCATTGCTAAAAATGATGTATATGATTTTCCCGAATATATCGACAATGATTTTGTAAACATTGAAATGAATAATGAAGAACTCAATAATTTTAATTGTCAAGTAGATCGCAGGATGCAATTGTTTAATGAGCTATTTCCCATGTAGTATAAAAGTAATAAAAATAATGAAGCTAATAAATAAGTAATATAAACACACAAATAAGTAAAATAAAATCACTAATAATTCTACGTTTAATATAAAGCGTTTATATATAAAATAGCATTTATAACATGTATTTCTGTAAAAAAAAATTATATTTTTTTGAAAGACAAAAAATTAATTTTTAAGTATTAGTTTTCAAGTTTCTTTTTTTTTATTTTATTTACTGTAAGATCATTAGATGTAGAAATTTATATATTATTATTGGAACAATTTTCCAACAAAACATTAGCTTTATTTATTTATTGAAATACTTGTAGAAATAGAAGATTTTGAATCAAATTTTTGTGCTGATAAAGTTGTAAACTTTGTTAAGTGAGAAAATTTTGATGTGATTGTATGTTCTGCAGTAACATTTCTTTGTTGATCAAAGATCTCATTCACTTGATCAAACCATTCAAAAATAATTAAGCTTCTCCCTGATTTAGAATTATTGTCAATACTGTTTATATCTTTTTATTAGAGCATTTATTTTCCAGCGCACTTGATCTACGGACATCTAAAAAATACAAAATTATCAGTTTTTAAGTATTATTCTTTATTTGTAACAATTCATACTAGTAACATTTATGCTTTTTTGTGCTTTATATGTAGAGATTTAATGTTTGATATAATTTTTGTACTTATTATAATTAGTTTTAAGCTGTAAACATTTAAAAATATATCAAAGCGTCATAAAAATAAAAAATTACTTGTTTTAATTCTTTATATAAAAAATAAACTGTATTTATTGCCTTGTTCTTTTAAATAATATACATTTTGTTTAAAATAATACTAAAACTTAATTATTTAAAGTAAATAAACAAATACATTAAAATTAAATATTAATAGTTTTTCAAAATTATATTGATTTTATTGCAAAAGTATGCTTATCTATATATTGAAAGTAAAGTATGCTTATCTATAAACCAAAACTATATATACTAACATTATATCTTAACTGTAATATTAAATTAATATAATTTTAAAATAAACTAAATTTTTTTGGACTTTAGTATTACATAGTATTGCATTGGACAGATTCAACGGACTCAACGGACAGTTTAGTATCTATTTAGTAGCAATTGAATGTAATTAGCTCTTACCTTAAAACCAACAAATTTCTACAAGTAAGAGCCAATCACGTTTGATTGCTACTAAGTAACTACTAAGAAATCCGTTCATTGTTAATAGTATATAATAAAAACAAAAGTATACTTATTTCTAAGAAATTATTATATACTTATATACTACTAGCTGGTTAGCCGGGCTTCGCCCCGGAGGACATATGTAATAAGACACGTAAATAGTCTCTCTCTCTCTCTCTCTCTCTCTCTCTCTCTCTCTCTCTCTCTCCTCTCTCTCTCTCT